>NC_044062.1:17250549-17253049 GCF_902167405.1 Gadus morhua | reverse complement strand
GTATACTATTACCCGGAATATTAAGCAAGCATACATCAGGCAATGTTAAGTATAATGACGATGACACACTCAGACACACACACTTAAGCTAATAAGGACCCATTAATTAATTAAAATGCTTCACACACTCACACAAACACACACACACACTCACACACACACATGCACACACACACACACACACACACACACACACACACACACACACACACACACACACACACACACACACACGCACGCACAGACACCCACACACACACACACACACACACACACACACACACACACACACACACACACACACACACACACACACACACACACACACACACACACACACACACAAGAGTACACATAGGAGCTAGTAGGAGCTATAAGTTATACTTATATATGCATACAATTGGTGAGGTAATTTGTATGTCTGGGTTTAAGGGAGTAATCTGTAATCGCTCAGAAAGAGAGAGAATCCAACAGGGAGAGGGATAAGGTGAGTAGGGGGACTTCTCTAAAGTGCACTTGGAAGGCCTCAGCTTTAAATATATTGTTGGATAGAGGGGAGCATTGAAAAGTTGTCTCATATACATACATAGGGGGGGTGTGCAGGGCTTAAGAGACATTTCCCCTCATTTCAAATGTGCCTTAGGAGGCTGGGGCTGTGAGCAGCATGTCAACACTCACTCCAAAGAAAAAGGTTCAAGTTAGTGATTAGTTTCCCCACCTGCTGTGACCACGCATGTGGTCACAGCAAACAGATATTGAAACATGTTAGAGGAAGGGGAAGTCACACTGAATATCATTACTATAGGCTCTCTGCGTGGGCCAAAAAACGAAATAGAAAACTATAGAACCAGCGCCAATGTTAGCCTACATCTAATATCAGACTAGCCTATCAGATCATTGAACCTGTTGTTATTAAACCCGGGTGAACACCCCTCCGTCGTCTCTGTGTTGCACTGACACTGGCTTCACGGTAAAAGAAGAGTGTTGCTCAGCCAGTCTGATGGTATCACAATCAACCTAGCCGTGGCTGACTACCTGGCAACAGACGGTAGACAGACAGATCTGTTTAGAAGGAGTTCAGCTCCCTTTCTCTCTTCATTCCTTGCTATTTACTTTTACTTTTTTGAGCATTGAGTGGATTTAATGGAAAACGTATTCTGAACTGTCTATTTTCCCTTTCTTACCTGGCTCCATGGTTTGGCTGATATCAGTTGTCGGAACATGGGGAAGAGATTGTCTTGTGTTTGAAAAACGTTTTACCCTTATCCATTAAAATAAAGCATTTCATATTCGAATAAGGGCAAATAAAGTGCTGAAAGCACTAAGATGTTGGAAAAAAAGAAATATGTGAGTGTCCAGAATCCAGAGAGGAGATGAGATACGGGACAGCCTGGATCAATATCCTTTTAAAACTCAAGAGAATGGATAACATCCAACTGCCCGGTCGGAGGGAACTGACGTTTGTTTGGAAAGAAAGTGCTTCAGTTCCTTGTCATAGAATGCTCTGTTTATATGTTTCCATTCACACAAGACTAAATTGTCTGGGGTCAAGGTTGTTGTTTTTTTGCATGATTACTGTGGGCAGATATCTTTTTTAACAGTGTATTTACGAAAATCAATCTCCATTGGAAGATTCCATTGATAGAGTGCAGACAACCAAAGTATACCCAAACACACTGGGCTGTCCACAGACATGAGCGCTTCACAGAGCATGACCTTGAAATGGTAAAGCTTATGCTTTTGTGTGTGTGTGTGTGTGTGTGTGTGTGTGTGTGTGTGTGTGTGTGTGTGTGTGTGTGTGTGTGTGTGTGTGTGTGTGTGTGTGTATTAGTTGAAAAAACACATGTTAATCTTACGTCTAAAATGAATTAAATGTAATTCAAATATCTTAAAATACAGGTAATATGCGAGCTACCCTAGGGTGTCAATTGGAACATTGTTGGTAAAGTATTTGTAAAATGTGGTAAGATACTATAAATTGCAGTTTAAATGGAATTTGCAGGTAGGATGCATTAAGTAGCAGGTAAAAATGCAATAAACTGGTTAATACAGGTAAGAAGATAACATACATACATTTATTTTTTACATTTTGATGAGTTTGGCAGGGATGGGAAGTGGGATCTGTGTCACGCACATACTCCATGTCCTCCAGCAGCACTCCAGTCGAGAAGTGAGTTGCTGTTTGGAGGCGTGTACCCCGTTGCTGGCGGCCTATCCGGGAACTGTTTCAGGAATCCTCCGAGGGCGATTTTGAAGGCATCCAGAGTGGTTTGGCTGTTTACATCTTTGGGAAGGACGTTCCAGAGGCGTGTTGCTTTGACACCGAATGAATGGTCGTATGCCGTTGACATGGACTTCTGTGCCTTGTAGTTATAGGATGGCACTGTATAGCTCTAACTCCAAGTCGGGCAGTGGAGTAAAAGGACATGTCGATGTTGTTTGGAGCTTGGTCGTTAACAATCTTCCAGGTGTGCATGATTGTGTAGCGCTCACGCCTGCG
>NC_044062.1:17240549-17243049 GCF_902167405.1 Gadus morhua | reverse complement strand
TATGGTTCAAAATGACTCCAGCCCTTTCGGCACCAATGAGGGCCTGACGCCTCCTCAGTGCAGCGTGCACCCTTTCTGTTCTGTGAGTTCATCAAAGGCCCTTCTTCATCACTGATGCAGTAGAGAAGGAGAAGGAAAAGGAGGAGTTGGGCCAACAAAAGGAAGAGAAGAAGAAGAGATTTCTCAATCTAAGGACCAATTAGGATCAGGGCATGGGTACACAAAGAGGCGGAGGGGCGTCGCTTAGTGCAGACCTCATTGAGACTTTCGATGTCAAAAACTCTCTCTCGCTCCTCAGTCTCCCTCGCTTTGACCTTCTCATGCAGATAAGCAGCAAATAAGATAAGTTGGCTTTTTGTCTTCCTCTCTCTGGGCATTCTCAGTATTGTTGTCTCTATTATCACCTTTATTGTTCTTCCGCCCTCGCTCGTATGCCAATGTTAAGAGAAGATACAGAAAAGACATGGAGAGAGGGTTAGAGAGAGAGAGAGAGAGAGAGAGAGAGAGAGAGAGAGAGAGAGAGAGAGAGAGAGAGAGAGAGACTGAACTATAAATCTAAGCAGTATACTCTTTCCGTCCTTTCTCAATTTGAACGACCTGAATAAGGAATTAAATACCGAGGAAGAACAAATGGCGAGCTTAGTTCACATATTTGTTCAATCCTGTCTTTGTCCATTGGCAGCTCAATCTGCTTTGGGGTTTTATTTTAAACTCCACTCCAATGATCCAGTCCAGTGTTGGAGTGAAATGCAACCCCACTCTGCCACCCCGTCACACACACACACACAAACACACACACACACCCACGCACACACACACACACACGCACACAAACACACACGCACACACACAGTCACACACACACACACACACACACACACACATAAACCAGCACACACACACACAAACCCATACACGCACACTAATGAACACACACGGAAACACACACATGATTTTACATCTTCCTGGCTTAGGGTCCAGGCTTACGTAGTGAAATGTGTGTCACTGCTTGTGTGTGTGTGTGTGTGTGTGTGTGTGTGTGTGTGTGTGTGTGTGTGTGTGTGTGTGTGTGTGTGTGTGTGTGTGTGTGTGTGTGTGTGTGTGTGTGTGTGTGTTTGTGTGTGTGTGTGTGTGCGCGTACGTGAGTGTGCGTGTGTGTGAGTGTGCGTGTGTGTGAGTGTGCGTTTGTCTGCTAGTGTGTTTGGTAGTGTCTAATGTGTGTGTGTGTGTGTGTGTGTGTGTGTGTGTGTGTGTGTGTGTGTTTGTGTGTGTGTGTGTGTAGTGACAAGTGCACAGGAATATGGGGCTTTGAGCACATACACTTCACTGCTCTTTGAAATAACATGACTTTCACTCTGTATTGATTAGGGGGAGGAAGCGTCTTCAATTTCTAATCTATTTGCTTCTGCAGGGGTAAGAGAGAAGGATACGTTACTGGTGGCCCTCCCTGTGCCACTGCACCTTTTGTTCGAGCAAGCTCAACTGGCTGAGCTCAAACATATTAGCAATAGTGTATTATACACGTTCATTGACACACATAGACACGTTCACACGGTAACACACAAAGGGATGTGCGTGGATATGCTTTCACATGGGCATCGTTATTGCAGTTATTTGCAGATTAAAATGGCTCCTTCATCCCGCAGGTTACTTATGAAAATGATACAACATCATTGACATGATGTAATGTCAGCTCCAGCAGCTCAATATTTATGTGCGTATGATGGGGCTATTGAGAAAGGCGTAGGTCACATTAGAATTTGGCGGTATTAGAGAAAATTCCAAGTGAATATGTTGATATATAGATGATTGATTTTGTGCGAATGAGTCTGCAAATGAATACTCACAATCTACCTGAACATAAAAACACAAAGAAATATGTGCATGTGTTCATCTGTGTGTGTTTGTGTGGATGTATGTGTGTGTGTGTGTGTGGGTGTGTGTGTGTGTGTGTGTATTTGTGTCTGTGTGTGTGCGTGCATGTGTACGTCTGTATGTGTGTGCGTGCATGTGTATGTACTGTATGTATGTGTGTGTGTGTGCATGCGTGTATGACCTTTTTAAGATCCAACCAAACTGCTAAAGACACTCCCTCTGTGCCTGTCATTTACAGGTTAGTGATCGACATCTTACAATCAGAGCTCAGGGGACCTGCACTCACACAAAAACACACACACAGACATATACACACACACTCAAACACACACACACACACACACGCTTGACATACACACACAAACTAACAGACACACACGTGCTGTAATGGCCACACAAATCCAGGGACAGACAGAGATTCCTGAAACAGAAAAACAGAGACACCAATTAAGTGGCAGACACAACAGAAATAGGAAAAACTCTAAAACTCTACAATGTATGTATTGACTCATCCACGATTGTCCATATGGGACAAATTTATTTTTAAACATCAGCAATTAGGGTTCCTGAACGTCTAAACTGTGTGTCTTATTGGCACAGAGAGTCTTTTGGCAGGGTTCGCTGA
>NC_044062.1:17220549-17228049 GCF_902167405.1 Gadus morhua | reverse complement strand
AATGAATTATAAGGACATTTGTGGCGTGAAAAGGGTGACTAGTGTGATCAACTGTGCACTGCTGCTGACGTTATTCTGGCATGTATAACTTAATGTTTTACCTGCTAGTAAAACTTAATGGATTCACCAGATTTGAAGAAGGAAGAGTCAAGAAAAATATCAGTGCAAAAGGTGCATATCTTTTGTGGAGTTAGGTTAATTATTTAGTACAACATAAAGCATTCAAAAAGACAATTAAAGAGAGGAATATGAATGATAAATAAATCTTTTAGTCCAATGTCTAAAAAAATGAAAGAAACAACAAATTGTCGATATTTGTTTATCCTATATATATGGAGACTAATTGATCAAATCTGACCTGAGGAGGCAATGTTTCCAATGCCCTAATAAGCCTTTTGGAATTGGCAGAGAACTGCTTGATTTTGACCACAGGCAACGCACTGTTATATCAAGCCAAATAAACACAAAATATTCCAAAATGGTATCAAAAAATAAATAAAATTAATAAAAAAATACGCAAAACATTAAACTGGACATCATGAAGCACAATTATCTTTTTTTTGCCTGCAGGCTGCAATGTCAAAAATGTATTCTAATCAGATTAAAATAAAATGCTGCTCTTAACGCACAACAAATTTAACTGCTGCCCTGTCAGTGACCCTATCTACACAGAGAGACAAACACATGCCAGTTTGCCCTGGTACACTCTCAAACACAGGCTCATGCAAACACAAACAAACACACTCACACACACACACACACACACACACACACACACACATACACACACACACACACACACACACACACACACACACACACAAACACACACACACACACACACACACACACACACACACACACACACACACAAACCACACATAGCGGCCACACATATTCAGAAATGTTATGGAAACCTCAGAACAAAGGGGAACATCCTCGATGGCAAATAATTATTCACATGTTTCACTTAACCTTTAACATACAGGCCCCCCCAAAAAAAACAGCAGTTGCTGTAAAGGGTCTGGGCTTTGTATGGCTGGGAGCTGACGAATCGCGGGGCAGTTGGTCTTTGTTTACTGACCCTGTTGAAAACATCCGTGGCCGCAAACTCGCCTACACTACGGGGTTGAATAGCATCCCTCCCTCCCCCCACCACCCCCTCCCACCGCACCCAACTTCTCCCCGAGACCTTTAAGTGTTTGCTGTCGGACTAACCGACTTTGGCTTGCTTAGCTTCTTCCACTCTTTTAAAAAATCCAAAAAGGTCAGTCATGTGGCTCCCCGCTCCTCTACCTCCCCTCCCCCTCCCCACTTCCATTACAAAAACAACCACTGGAGAGAAGAAGCCCCAGAACGACTGCATGACCTCAGGAAAATGCCCCCTCTCACTGGGACCTTGAGCGCTCCAAGAGGAACAAAACACGGTCCCCGCTGTTTCATCAAGTTTACAAGCCTGTCGCTATGGCAACAAATTGCAGATCTAGACAAATATACAGCCAGAGTAGGTGGGCAATGCTACTTCAATTGTTTTTCCCTCCTCTTCTTCTTCTTCTTCTTCTTCTTCTTCTAGTTTATTACCCAGCACTGTTATTTTTCTATTTTTTATCAACTACAATGACTGAAATGTAAGCCGTGCCCCGAGACCTGGCTAACACGTTCCATATGGCATATTTAGGGGGTCAGTGTCAGTACCACGACATGAGGTGGATCAGCACAAAGGAATTACCGTGCCCAACATGCATAATTCCACTCTGCACGAGCAGCAAAGGCAGAGAGAGAGAGAGAGAGAGAGAGAGAGAGAGAGAGAGAGAGAGAGAGAGAGAGAGAGAGAGAGAGAGAGAGGGAGAGAGAGAGAGAGAGAGAGAGAGAGAGAGAGAGAGAGAGAGAGAGAGAGAGAGAGAGAGAGAGAGAGAGAGAGAGAGTGTGCACCCATTATTTTTTTGGGGTCTCTATTGTTGTCGTGGTGCGGCTCATTATTATGGGGTGGCAGGGTGGGGTGTGGGTTGTGTGGGGGGGGGTGTCTGGTTTTGAGCCACCAGAGAGCTCTCCCCACCCAGGTCTCTGAGGGAAGAGGGGAAAAAAACACAAATAAATAAATAAATGAATAAACTGGCGAGCCCATCTCACTGCTTAGCAACCAGCCCTGGGGCCTGTTATGCACAGCTTAATTCAGATGAGAGTGTCGCATGCTAGTGATTGGCTAGGCGGCAACCCACTCCTCCTTCAAACTCCCCTGCCTCCCCCCCACGACCACCCATCAACCCCCCCCCCCCCTGCCCATTACCCCTTTTTTTTAAGGTTTGCTCGATGTCCTTCTTTGTGGCACGTGGGTCCTCTGACGGCGTCCTCCCCTCTCTCTCCTCCTCGGCCCCCCTCCAGTGTACCGCAACCTAGCTCGCCCCGCGTGCATCATTCGCCCTCGCCTGCCAAATACGCACACTTTGGACACAGCCCTGCCACTTCCCTGCTCAACCCTTCTCCAGCCTTCTCCTTATTGTTGTTGTTGTTTTTGTCGTGCCTCTCTTCCTTACCCCTATCCCTTTCCTCACTTTCGACCCCAAAAATAATTCTCGTCTTGCCTTGACTCTCATCCTTTGGCTTGTGTATCCCTTCCCAGCCTTTCCAATCTCTCGCTCACCCTTTCTTTCTCTCTCTCTTTCATTCTCGGTCTCTCTCTCTTCACCCCCCCCCCCCCCCCCCTCCCATCCGCCCTCATTCTCAATCATTCCTGTCTCTCTTCTCTGTCATCTCTCTGTTTGGTTGAAACGTGTGTGGGCAGTAGTGTGCGGTGGATGGGCGATGGGGTGGCTGGAAAGGTTGGGTGGGTGTGCAGGCTGGGTTGGGGAAGAGTAGGGGGGATGGGGTAGCTAGGAATATCAACAATGGCCGCTGTGACTCAGGCACCAGCTGCTGCAGTCTTGTGATGGTAATGAGCCCCCACTGTAGACACACAGAACGACACGGAACCAGAGAGAAGGGAGCACAGGGAGAGAGACTGTGAAGCAGAGAGAGAGAGAGAGAGAGAGAGAGAGAGAGAGAGAGAGAGAGAGAGAGAGAGAGAGAGAGAGAGAGAGAGAGAGAGAGAGAGAGAGAGAGAGAGGGGGGGAGGGGGAGAGAGATGCTGTGTAGTAGAGAGAGAGAGAGAGAGGGAAAAGAGAGAGTGAGAGATAGAGAGAGATAGAAAGAAAGCGAGAGAGGAGACAGAGAGAGAGAGAAATACAGAGAGAGAGATGGAGAGATTCATTGTTACGCTAGCATCCCAGGGAGTCCAACTGAGCTAAGCAACTTTCTACTTTCCCAGCAGGTGAAGAAAAGGGAACATGTGAGACATTTCAAGGTGTTGAAGGTTTACGCAATGCAGTGGTGTGCGGTTTTTGTTTTTCTAGAAGTTCATATTCTAAGCATGGCTGTTTAAGACCATTCCCTTAATTAAATAAAGTTGTACCATCACTGACGCCTTAACTCCTGGTGAGCCAACTGGTGTGTGATTTGATTAGGCTTCAATGTTCCTCTTTGCTTTCCACCAGTGTCTGGAGTCATGTGTGATGAATCGGCATCTCTTTGCTCCGACGACACAGGAGCCAGTAAGATCTAAAAAAACAACAGCACAAGCTCCGATGTAATGACAGACGACACAAAAAAAAAGAAAACAGAAGAAAACACAGTTTCCTACGATCGGGGCAAATTCTTAAATAAGAGTGTCCGTAACAATGGCTAATTGTAGCAAGGGAGGGAATATCGTTCTGCATGGCACATTACACCGACAGAAGAGGTGAAATGGGAAAAAGACAGCTCCGGCGAAGGCCCCTGCTGCACGCAATGACGTTTAACATCCTCACCCACGGAGGCTCAATTACCTGGGTTGTAATTGCAATAACTCCCCGATACCTCTGCAGTCATGCTTGGACGTTCGGCGGGGAACCTCGGCAAACCCTGTAATTGCAGGTTGATATATGCAACAAAAAAAATCACAGAAAAGAGAAAAAAAAAAAAAAAAAAAAAGGAAATGCATTAGCGGAGAGGACAGCGGCACGGCGGGCTGTGACTTTTAGCGCGGAGCAGCGAACGGCTAATGCAATAAAAGGGGCACCGAGTTATTAGTGGTGTTAGAGTTGGTGAGTGGCAAATTGGTGTGAATGCCAAATTGTCGAGGTGAGGACTGAATGAAGCTGGGAAAGTGGGGGAGGGTTGTGGTCGGTGGGGGGGGGTGAGGGGGGGATGGAGAGGGGTGTATTCAGCGGTTGAACGTCTATGAGACAATGGACACTACGCCATTGTCTACTGCCATCTACCACTGGATATTCACTCCTTTGGATACCCTGATCTGTCGTAAGTCCCGTCGATTCTATGCAAAGCCTGTTTCCACCTATATGCCGCTACATGCACGGGGTAACCCAGCTGTAGAGTTTGAAGACTTTGCTTTTTAAACCTGTACCATAAAGAAACGACAGCGATGTTCTATTGGCAACTTATTTTGGGCCTTCCACCTTGAAGTCCATTAGATCTAGAAGCAATCTTGTCTTGTCTATCTCCATTGTTAACTTTATTATCTTGGTAATGAGCAAAATGCGTCTTAATCCAACCCAGGGTAAGCATAGACCATGAATCCTTGCTGCAATGACCTGTTATCTAATCTAGTCCAATTTCAGTAAGGAGGGCATTAGAGAATGAGGCTGAAGTTAGCTGCTTTTAGAGTCTCAGGAGAATAATGTGTGCAGTTCCAGAGCACAACCATTCCCAAAATGACCGTTTATGATCTATGGGTTTCCTCATCAAAACAATAATGTTTTCCCATCTTTGGTTTTGGTTTGATGCCTAAAATAGCAAATGTATAGTGGTTGGGAAAATATGATCTTAGTTTCCCTTTACATATGTGTGAAGTATATACTGATGAACATACCCTTTTTCATGTCGTTATGAAACCGAAAAAAGGTTAATGAACAAGTTATTAAATGAGTTGAACAATTAGAGTGAATAGTTTAACACGGCAAAGCATTGCTTTTGAAGGGTCTCTCATGTCTGTATTTTCTCTTTTCGTTTACCATGTCATCGAAACCTGTCAAACACTGAAAGTGACACATTAATGTTAGCAGCTTCATGTTGTGGCTGTCACCTTGGTTATGTGGTGATAACTCCCTCCCATACAATGCTCAAACACACACACACACACACACACACACACACACACACACACACACACACACACACACACACACACACACACACACACACACACACACACACACACACACACACACACACACACACACATAAAACAATCACATCTCGGGTTGCTAGCAACCCCTACTCTGTTGTGCACGGGAAAAGGTATAATGTTAGATCATTCGCAGGCACTACCATCTGCCTTTCTAGTTATAACGTGTTTCATTGCTTTTGGCACTTCGGGACTCCGTGGCTGTGGTCAACCTTGCATTAGCGGGGAAGAAAACACAAAGGCGGAGAGAGATAAAAAACAAGGTTTTGATAGATTGATGCTCCCGGAGACGTGTCCAGCCAGACTGTATGGAGGAGCAGTATAAGTTCCATCAGGAGAGACCACACTTAGAGCTGCCGCTCGGCTTTAATGTGGTCCGGCAGAAACCGGAGTCGGCGTGCGGCTGCAGGCCTGTGGGCTAAAAGGGCTTTGTGTGATTCTCAGCATTCCTCCATATGTCCCGGGGCTAGTCCAAAACCACGGGCCCTTGACACACGCACGACAGTTCCAGGGGCCCCTTTCCAAGATCCACTGTGAGGGAATATTCCTGTTCCTACTCCAAGAGCGCTTCATTAGGATTTATAGCAGGGGAACATAAAGTACTCTGGGAGGATCTGTGTCCAGAAATAGGCCCCGTTAAGACAGACTTATGACTACGGTAGTCCGCCGGGCGCAAGAAAGTTGACCGAGACCTTTAGAAAACATTGACGGTAGGTTAGTTACCGGCACAGTGTTTTGGAAAATAGTTCAGGGGCTCAGCCCTCAAAGTTCAGGCGTTTAGAAATTGCATTCCTATGTAGAGTCCCAAAAGAATAGGCCTCTGTGGACGACAGCAAATAACACCCATCAGATATGGTTGTGATGCTAATCAAAATCGGAGATGTTATCAGCCACCGCCCGCAATATTCCTCCCGAAGCAAAATTGCAACAAGTTGCATGTAAAGCGGCACCTTTAGTGGAAATCACCATCTGATCATCATCATCTTCATAAGTGTAAACTAGTTAACGCTCGATTAAATAGATTAACAAAGCAATATTATTACATCTCGAGTGGCTGCCAAAGCCATAGAAATTACCACAAAAGGATCGCTCGTGACCGTAATCATCCCAGCGAGAGAGAGAAAGAGAAAGAGAAAGAGAGGCTGGGACATAGAGAGAGAGACATAGAGAAAGAGACAAAGAGAGAGATAGAGAGAGAGACAGAGAGCGAGATAGAGAGAGACAGACAAAGAGAGAGGGAGAGAGAGAGAGAGAGAGAGAGAGAGAGAGAGAGAGAGAGAGAGAGAGAGAGAGAGAGAGGGAAAGGGAGAATGGGGGAGTGAATGAGTCTGGGCGACAGTTTAAACACAGCACATGAATTTCTTCTCCACACGGCAGTGTCTTAAATCCCTATTTAGCGAGGCCTCCAGCAATTATGTCCTTAAACAGGCCCCGTCCGAAAGGGGGGGGGGGGGGGGGGGGGGGGGGGGGGGGGGTGGGGGAGGGAGACGGCACATCTGTTTCGCCGGAGCACTCAGGAAAAAAATAAAAATGGGGTTATGCCGTGGAAGCTAATAGACTCGGTATGATGACAGATATCATGGAGTGGACACCATGGCGATGGCTGGGAAGGAATTAATAAGCAGGAATGGGTTAATAGTGCATTAAGAGCCAGCGGGAGGATGGCGGGAGAGGAGGAGGAGGAGGGGGAGGAGGAGAGGCCTCTGAAGTCATCTGTGAGTAATCTGCCCATGGCGAGCCACCAACGATTACCATAACAGAGCAATTGGACGTGAAGAATGGATAATAGTATGGACACAGTGCTCTGGGATACACGTGTGTGTCTGTGTGCGAGTGGATGTGAGTGAGTGTGATTGTGCGAGAGAGAGAGAGGAAGAGAGAGAGAAGAGGAAAGTAAGAGGGAAGTGAATGATTTTATGATTTTACTGAATGTCCAATTGCAAAGTACAATGTGTGTCTCTGACTTTTTTTTTGTTTTTTTTCTAGGGGAGGGTAGTTTATCAGGGAAATAAAATACGACCCAAAGGATAGTCCACTAGACAGAGCCTATACGTTGCCAAGTTCAAATTTGTATGCACAATATCCACAGATCCCTATGCAGGCTGGATTATGATAACGATAAAATCATATGCATGCAGTGTCATTAATTAATTAATTAATTAATGGGATACTGTGGCTACATCAGATTGACTTTTGTTTGTATTTTTGTTCTCGTGTTCGTTAAGTAAGAAGCTGTGGGCTGGGGTTTCTGGACCACGGATAGAACTTAGCTGGGCCAAATA
>NC_044062.1:17208049-17213049 GCF_902167405.1 Gadus morhua | reverse complement strand
GGAAGTAGTAATCAACTCGAGACCTATTTAATGATTTGAAATTTCAATATCCATCTATCTAGCTACAATTTGTTGCCAGCAGGCAAATGTGCATGCTAACGTTATAACGGTACAACAATGTTCAACACACTTCTAAAGTCATTTTAATCATGAATGTCCATGACCATGGATAATGTTAGCCACAGCTGTAGCCAATTCAGCCAATGTTAAGTAAGGAAGTTAACGTTGGCTTACGTTAGGTTCAGCGATATCAACAGAACAAAATAACATAGCGTGATTAAACGTAAGGAACCAAACCTCAATAATGTTTTCGTCTTTTTTCTTTTTTTCACACATCTGTGAACATGACTTCTGCTTAACACACGTCAGTGGGAATTTCACCTGCAATGGTAGTGAGACGGCAACTCCCTGATGAACAAAATATCCCCATGCTACTTCCCTACGTCATTATTGTTTTTGATGGAGATACCTCTATTGGCAGAAACTACATATTATACCACATGGTATATCTCAGTCACACTGATAGGTATTAACAGTGGAGAATGAGGAATTGATCCAATCTATTTCGAAATTGGGTCTTGTGAAAAGCAACTGCCAATAGAGTCACTGACTTTCACACAGTTTAATGTATGCGGCGGCATAAGAGTATAGCAGTGGCCTCATGGAAGATCTTGCAATGTCACCTTAAAAACGAAACAGACATCATATTTTGGACACTTGAGGAGAGTTCTTATTCACCTTCCCATATCTGCCTGTAATTAGTTTTTACTTATATAGTTTTTTAAATTATTAGTTAGTTTATTTATTATTATATGGTCTTTGGTATAATCTCTGCATCATTTTAATGAGGGTGGCCCTCAATGGTAAATTAATGAATGATTTCTAAATAATAAATATTTTATCAAAAAAGGCTTTTTACACTCTTCCAATAGTCCGGCTCCCATAATTCCCCAAAAGCGCTGGCTTGTTCACCACTCTAATGGTAATCCAGAGATGTGCCGGTCATCTTTAGAAATAGTCAGCCCCCCTGCATCCACTACACACACTTAGACACACACCAAGCCCGCCATACACGGAACAGACATTATGAAGTATATTCCCACTTGAATAGTCTCATGTTAAAATAGGTGAGATGAGCTGGGATTGAAATGAGATGAATAGAATGGGCTTGGAGAATGAACTTATTTTCTAACCCCCGGAACACTGCTGGAGGAGTTGTGTGTGTGTGTGTGTTTGTGTGGGTGTGCGTGTGTGTGTGTGTGGGTGTGTGTGTGTGTGTGTGTGTGTGTGTGTGTCCGTGTGCGCGTGTGATCAATGGGCTTTCTTTGCCGCGGCAGGACAGCATCTTGTGCCTATTATGTGAAGAACACAGAGCGACACCCTCGCCAAAGTCAGACATTTCATTTCATGAAGGTGTGACTGGCTCCAGTTTCCTCTCTGGCAAGATGTTTTTCCTGTCCTCTCCTTGCCCCCTCATCATCACTATCATCATCATCATCATCATCGTCATCATCATCATCATCATCATCCTCATGGTCTTCATCGTCTTCCTCAATTTCACTCTCCGTTTCCCCCTCCTTGTTTAGCGGTCCCGAGACACAGCCATGTAAATATATGATACCCAGTCATCTGAGGGGCTGAGCCGGCCCAGGGTGTGATAATGACTTGGATCTGGCTACTGTGCCAACGGGGAGGCCCCACTCACACACACACACACACCAACACATACAGACCCAGACACACCCGCACAGACACACATGCTCACACACACACACACACACACACACACACACACACACACACACACACACACAAACAGACATACAAATAAAAGCTCACACGCACACGCTCTCACTTACTAAGGTCCCATCCGCACTTCCTCTGCTCCTGGTGAGCTGAGCAATCTTCTCCCTCTCTTCCATCCCTCAACCCTTTCATAGCACTCCCTCCCACCCTCACCCCACACCGATCGCCTCTCCTCCACACCCCTCCACCACGACCACCAGGACCACCACCGTCATCTTCCTCTCCCCACCCGCTGTGCCAACCGCAGATTGGGGTGGTAGCGCCCCGACACAGTCTGGTGATGGTGGTGATGGTGGTGACGGTGGTGATGGTGGTGATGATGGCGACGGTGGTGATGATGGAGGGTGAGGGCTGGTGGTGGTGGGCTCTGTCTACCCATCAGTACCTATCCAGATGCAGGTACAGTGGGACCAACAGGCCCCAGTACTGGAGCTCTCAGTGGGCAGCTGGTGGAGCAGAGTGGCGGTGCTGGCGCTGGTGGTGATGGGGGTGAAAGGGGGTAATGGAATAAATAACTCAAATGAGAAGTGGGTGTGAATTACTTCTCCCTGCAACGTCTGACGGGATGGAGAAACCCCCCACACACACCCCCTGCTGGGAGGCCCAGTGGGGTGCGGTTGGTAGTGGTGGTGGGCCTTGTCCCGCTCAAGAAGGGGGGGGGGGGGGGGGGGGGGGGGGGGGGAGGGGGGAGGGGAGGCCGCAGGATGGGATAAGGAGGGGGACAACTGGGGTTTGGGGAGTAAGGTAAAATTGTGCCAGGACATGTGGGAGAGGGAGAGAGAGAGAGAGTGCATTACAGCCGACGATGGTGGAGAGAGAAAGATGGAGAGAGAGAAAGAGTCTGCCAAAATAAATAGACAAATTATAGTTTGAGGCATGAAACGTGTCTGGGCAGATCGTTTGCAGCCCATGGGGTGGATGGACGGACAAAAAAATGGAGAAAGAGTGAGAGAGAGAGAGAGAGAGAGAGAGAGAGAGAGAGAGAGAGAGAGAGAGAGAGAGAGAGGGACAGATAGACTGACTGAGCAGTTCTGACATTAGACACACACTCTTCACACCAAAGACCCCTTTTTTCTTCTTCTAAAACCTGTGAAAGGTGTCTAGGCTAAACCAGGTAGAGGTAACTAATTTGTACTCCCTGTGCACTCTGTCCCACGACTACCACCACTACAATCAACAACAGAATGATAAACAAAGCACGATGATATTTAAATCTCAAGGGCTGGGTGCCATATGTCTCCAATCCGGGAGTGAACGGAGAGGACCTGTAGTGTTGGTGCGGAAGGAACCCCAGGATTCTTAGCAACTCGGGGAGGGGAGAAAAAAGAAATGAATGGAGAGTTCAATGCTGAGGCATGATTGAAAACCACTTGAAAAATGAACCTGCAACCTTGGGCTTCAAAGGAGAAGCATACCGCCGGCGCTAATACGAGGAACAGGAACGGGACGAAAAAAATTGAAAAAAACATGAATATGTTTTCCTTCATTAGGCGACCTCGGAGTAGCCGCGGCCACACGGCCATTCCTATTCTGCGCCGACCCTCGGAGCCAGCACGGCTGCTGCCGCTGCCGAGCCCACTGGCTGCCGAACAAAGACTTCAATGGCGGTTTCCCTGGGTGCAGGGGAGAGAGGACAGAATCATGAAGTAAAAAGGAAATAACACAAAAACTTGCTTATCATTTCAAAAGGACAGCCAGCCCTCCCACTCACACACACACACACACACACACACACACACACACACACACACACACACACACACACACACACACACACACACACACACACACACACAGACAGTCACAGACACACGCACACACACAGACACACTCTGCACGACAGCGGACAAGGGTGCACTCTGCGAAAGACAATAGAAAAAAAGGGGAGTGAAAGCGACAGGGAGAAAAAAAAAAACACACCAAAGTCCAGCGAAAAACACAGGTCTTGGAATTACAAACAGACTTCTATTTGCATGTGTGTGTGTGTGTGTGTGTGTGGGGGGGGTGTTGGGGGGGTGTGTGTCTGTGCGCACGTATGTTTTTCTGTGCGTGTGTCTGTGCACCTGTCTATGCATGTATGCATGTCAGGAAAAGAAAAGAAGAAAAAGTAGAAAGGCGGGAGAGAGCTTTTCCGAGTTAGCGATCTTGTCCTGACCTTCAGCGTTATCCATAATGGATCCTCTGCATGCATGCAAAGTCAAATAAATAAGTTGACGGGAAGTTCACCGAAGAGGGAGAGGAACGGCGGTCGGCTCGTCCCCGCTGCGGCGGCTTTACCTCCACCTCTTCCCCCAGCGCCGCGGCTCCCGCCTGCGCACAAATCTTTTAATCGCTGCTCGGAGGACGGGGCGGGGGGGGGGCGTGCACGGCTTAGGTCCTGGAATGTCAGTGGCAGGCGGCCATATTGGTTTCATATCTTCGAATGCAAAAAACTAAAGACGGGTGCTTTGTAGTAAACCTCCGTCGTACGCCGGGGTCTCAAAGTCGTAGGGCGTCTCTCACTCGGCCGTGTCCTCTCCTGTGTCTCTCGTCTTCTTCCTCCCTGTCTCTCGGCCCACGAGGTTGACTCAACTCTCTGTTGCACACCAGATCGTCCACACTTTTTCTTTTGGTTTTGTTTATTTGTTTTATCTTTCTTCTCCGGCGGAACTCCCCAAGTTCTCTTGACCCTTTTTCCACAAAGGGTCACCTTCCCCTACCATCCCCACTCCTCCTCTCAATGAGTCCTATATTGGAGGTCCGCTGAGCACTGCAAGGGTCCCCAGCATCCCCCCCGCCCACCGCCCCACCCCTACCCTCCACCTGTGTCCCTCGGCGATGGGGAATAATGGTACCCGCTCTGGCCGGATTTCTGGAGGAAGGGCCGGTAAGCCCACCAGTTGCCGGGTATATCCGGAAGTTATGAGGTATTAAATGTCCTCGCTTGATGTTCCCGGACTCGCTGTCTGGCAGTGCCTGGCGTTCTTGTTTTGTATGTGTGTTGAATTTTAAAAGCTCACACTCGAGAAGGGAAGGGGTTTGCAGGTTTGTGTTGGTTATCACAACGGAGAGGAATTGTAGAAGGGACAGATAAGGAGCCGATGCAATAACGTTAATGTTTGGTGACAGACACACTCAAGTTAGGAGGGTTGAAAGCAGATGGGGCCGAATTAATTCAAATGATGCTGTTCAGAAATGTTTGCTATGTCAATGTA
>NC_044062.1:17190549-17195549 GCF_902167405.1 Gadus morhua | reverse complement strand
ACACACACACACACACACACACATACACATACATGCACACACTGCTCCCTTTGCTGGTATTATCATTAGACTATATATTGCTTTATTATGATTGCTGTTACTCATCTTGTTTGCCCCTCAAAAGCAGTTTAAGTATTGGTATGATACTTACTTAGTTTTAAGATTTAGGAGTCAGAGTGGATTGATCTACAAATCACCATTGCACTTCAATTGCAACAGACACTGAGTGTTAAATCAAGTAAAATCAACTTTGAGTGTAAATAATTAGAAATATATTATACAATCAAAGAATATGAAAAAACACTCCAAAAACTAAACCGCACGCACTCCAAAACATTCCCCTTTCACAAAACAGCATCCAGTCGTTGAGTTAATGAGTAATAGTAGTATTAGTAGGTGTAAGTATCCATTGCATAAAGGTATGTTTATTCACACCATTAAAACCAAAGCAAGAAATCCTACCCTTCACACAGAGACTTTCATGTTGCCTTCATGGGGATGATAGACTGCCATTTACTCATCTGCATTGCGATATGCTCCCCCAAAACAAAGCCTTTTGTGCTGTTCTTTGTTTTATTTAGTACGGTTTGAAGCAACAATCAAATTAGCGACCATGGTATCCATCTAGACATCATCGCTCACTATCTCTCATCTCCTTTCCCCACTATGTGTTGGTGGGATTCAGGATATCGTCTGTACATGCTGATAGCCTTCATTTGTTGTCTTCTTAAATTCTCTTGCATGTGTGCATGTTTGTTTGTACAACAAGGAGCATTTGTAACCAAATGTCCAACACGCATCAAACAGCAGGGTGAAATGGGAGAGCAGATGTAGAAAGTGCTGCACATGTCCAACGGGCTCTTCAAAGACCTTCCTCTCATCCACTGAGTAACGTCTTTGGTACTTTCTGCCAAACAAACGCACACAAGCACATGCAAACACACACACACACGCACACACACACACACACACACACACACACACACACACACACACACACACACACACACACACACACACACACACACACACACACACACACACAAAGACTTGTGAAAACCGACACACTCATATTTAGTGAAATTCACATTTCCATTTAGTCAATTCATTAATTGATCTATTTTGTTTTGCCTGACATTCAGTATGCTTACTATTTGCAGGTCCTACATTTCTACCTATCTCTATCTTTATGTCCTTTCCCTCCTTTCTTCCCTCCTTCCTTAACCCGACTATCATGCCCATCACCAATAGGCCCCACCCCCCCCCCCCTCTCTCTCTCTCTCTCTCTCTCTCTCTCTCTCTCTCTCTCTCTCTCTCTCTCTCTCTCTCTCTCTCTCTCTCTCTCTCTCTCTCTCTCTCTGTCCCCATGCTCCTGCCCCTCTCTCTCTAGCCCACTGCGCAGCGGTAATTCAGTGTTTTATCAACTCTTTATTATGGGCCTCCTCGCATTGTCATTTACAAACGGTAGCATCTGCTTATTGACTTGCTCGAGCATGGGGCCAAATTGCTTTTTGCATGGAGGGAAACAGCAAGGGATGTGAGAGATAGAGGAGGAGACACACACACACAGACATACACACACCCACAGACACCAAACAACAACATCCCAAATGTTACCCTCCCCCCTCCTCCAAGATCACCCTCACTATCACCCTTTACCATCCCTAAAGATTTCAGTGCACAAACAAAGACATACACATACAGTACACATACATGCAACACACGTATGGGAGGGATAGAGAACTAGTAAGAGAGAGGCAGAGAGAGAGAGACAGAGACAGAGAGAGAGAGAGAGAGAGAGAGAGAGAGAGAGAGAGAGAGAGAGAGAGAGAGAGAGAGAGAGAGAGAGAGAGAGAGAGAGATTCGGGGAAGCATCAACACATTTTGCAATTTCAACTCAGGGGTTATGAACATATGGACTTTGATCATAATCGTCATCAAGATCATAATAGATTGGTGAATTCCTTGCGTCAATGTAGCTTTGTGGGCGGTTCTACGGCGCTATCGCTATTTTACAGGCGGATAAATGACGCTGGCGCCGCGGCGCAAGTGTCAAAAGGGTTGGTCTGAAGCAGCCTAATTACCCGTAGGTGTGGTTTGGGCGTAACGTGCAACAAACCAATGAGAGTGCCCGCTCCCATCCCCTTTAAGAGCCATGAGCGCATTTGAATCGGACGAGTAGATATTTTGACAGCGCGTCTGCAGTCTCCGAGAATTTCAAACTGCAAATGGCTTAGATTCCACAACTTCAGAAATACTGAGTCCTCAAATAAATGTCGGCAAAGAAAACGTATGATAGGCTATAACATGCGGTAACTGTGGTTCTATAGGCCTACGCAATACATTATAAACATAGTTTCTTATCAGTATTGTATGCTATCCTAATATGCATGTGTCCCCGCGGTAATAGACATTGCCATTGATTGTATTATGCGTTACGTGTTTAGTTTGCCCAAGTGAAGGAGTTCAAGTACCTCGGGGTCTTGTTCGCGAGTGAGGGAACTATGGAGCGTGAGATTGGCCGGAGAATCAGAGCAGCGGGGGCGGTATTGCGTTCGCTTTACCGCACCGTTGTTACGAAAAGAGAGCTGAGCCGCAAGGCAAAGCTCTCGATCTACCGGTCGATCTTCGTTCCTATCCTCACCTATGGTCATGAGGGTTGGGTGATGACCGAAAGGACGAGATCGCGGGTACAAGCGGCCGAGATGAGTTTTCTCAGAAGGGTGGCTGGCGTCTCCCTTAGGGATAGGGTGAGAAGCTCAGCCATCCGTGAGGAACTCGGATTAGAGCCGCTGCTCCTTTACTTAGAAAGGAGTCAGCTGAGGTGGTTCGTACGGAAGAGGTTCGTAATGTTTATAATGAGTTAAAGTCAGAATTCTGACATTAATCTCAGAATTCTGAGTAAAAAGTCTGCATTCTGACTTTAAAGTCAGAACTACGGGTATCTGTAAGGACCAACCTCCGTGGGAGAGAAACTTTGCTTTAGGCAGTAGGAGGAAACCTATGGAAAGCCAAGAAGGCCACAATCCGGCCCTAGAATGGCGCGGTAAAAGTGCACGTCCCATAGCCAACTCACCAAGCTCACCAAGACCAGTATTCAGAATTCAAAGCATTTATTCACAAATACGTTCTATTTTTTTGACAAGCGGAGCCGACAGTCCTTTGCAAGTATGCAAATTAGCCATGTGCGCCAAACAGAAGATAGACGCAATGTATAGAACTGATTGTTGTGCATTGTTGTGGATATGTAGGCTGGTTAGTTGTGGTTGTTTGTTGTCTTAGTGAAACAGCTTTGCCTTGGAGTTGGAGAAATTGGAGTGATTGTGTGAATGTGCGAGAGAGAGCGCACCTGCCGTGGTGATGTTGGGCTTGTTGTGGGCTTATATGTGATCAATGATGTATCTGTCTGATCGTATTAGCTGTAGATGGATGGTTAAATAATGTCACAAGATCGGTCATACTGCAGGCTCTCATTTGCAAATGCACTGATTGTGTGCCCGTCTCCAATATGCTATATACCTGGCATTTATTCAGTTCATGTTCTTCTGAGTGCGCAAGAACGGTGCCAATTATTGTCGTGTTTGCATTGTAATGCACAACTTTGCCCCTCCCTGTTATAAAATAACGTGCATCCCAACAACTTAAGCCAATGCAGGCTCCTATTGCTTTACCAGTGTGTTTAAGGTGTGTGCGTGTGTGTGTGCGTGTGTGTGTGTGTGTGTGTGTGTGTGTGTGTGTGTGTGTGTGTGTGTGTGTGTGTGTGTGTGTGTGTGTGTGTGTGTGTGTGTGTGTGTGTGGCATAAAGCAAAGTGTCTCTCCCACGGAGGTTGGTCCTTACCGATACCCGTAGTTCTGACTTTAAAGTCAGAATTCTGACTTTTTTCTCAGAATTCTGAGATTAAAGTCAGAATTCTGACATTAATCTCAGAATTCTGACTTTAATCTCAGAATTCTGAGAAAAAAGTCAGAATTCTGAGATTAAAGTCAGAATTCTGACTTTTTATCTCAGAATTCTGAGATTAATGTCAGAATTCTGAGATTAATGTCAGAATTCTGAGATTAATGTCAGAATTCTGACTTTATTCTAAGAATTCTGAGATTAAAGTCAGAATTCTGACTTTTTTCTCAGAATTCTGAGAATAAAGTCAGAATTTAATTTTTTTTTACATGTGTAGCCCTAATCCTCTTCCGTAGGTTCGGGCATCTGGTAAGGATAAGAAATACCATGCAAATTAAATTTAAATGAAGTGAAATTTCGAGGTTGGAAACTGGGCGCCTTACAGAGCACACACGCGCGCCAGCATTCATTCATTCTTTTTAACACTCACTCGCGGTAAAACAATGTTTTTCACGATCAAATAGGCCTACTCATCAATCCTAAAAGTTATGGGCATGTAGGCCTACACGATGTCTGTGTCAAGAAAATTTGTGTTTGCTGTACGGTGTTTGCAGATGCATTGATTTAATACCGCTGCATCAGCTGTTCTTTCCCAAATAATTTACCAAGAATGTGCGGCTAGGTAGATGAGAGAAGCAAAGTGTATGCGCGAGGTGCACAAGCAATCCGTATGCATCGCATGCGCATGTATGCATGCACCCTTAAAATAGCGTCTGAACAACGCGCCACTGACTTTAAACCAGGTATTTCCTGGTCAGTAGCGCAATGGTATTCAGAGACGGCAAAATACCGTTTGCGCCGGAACACACCTCCTCCTTCCGCCGAACCGCCCCTTGCGGCGCATGATCAATCCCTAATTTACCGGCGAGTGGCGCTGGTGGGAAAAGAACGCTCTGCGCCAGTTGTAAACTAGCAACGACACATGCGCCAGTGACTAAGTCACTTGCGCCGGATGCAAGATAGGGCCCATGGGGTCTTATGAGGATCTGAATATGAATCTTGTATAACCCATAGGTGCCATCCTAACCCTGGTGAACTGTTCTCATTCTTCCATGTCCATTCCATTACCCCTTGGTTGTGGAAAACGCTGGGGTACTGCAGT
>NC_044062.1:17180549-17185549 GCF_902167405.1 Gadus morhua | reverse complement strand
GAGAGAGAGAGAGAGAGAGAGAGAGAGAGAGAGAGAGAGAGAGAGAGAGAGAGAGAGAGAGAGAAGAGAGAGAGAGAGGAGGGAGAGAGAGAGAGAGAGCGAGAGAGAGAGAGAGAGAGGGAGAGGGAGAGGGAGAGGGAGAGGGAGAGGGAGAGAGAGAGAAGGGAGAGAGGGAGGGAGGAAGGGAGGGAGAGAGGAGAGAGGGAGGGAGAGAGGAGAGAGGAAGGGAGAGAGATCTGCTATTCTGCCGACACTGATACACGGACCAGACATAAATCCTCTTAACTGTAAAAAAAAAAAGAAAGTCTGGCTTTTGGGTGGCGGCTTAAGTTGGCCATTGTGGCTCAACTTTAAGACTTCCTCTGATGCTGTTCTGCCTGGCACTAATGTAAATAAAGGAGCCTAGCGGTTGGTCCGACAGCAGGGGCTAGGGGTATCCGGTTGCACTGGCAGTACCAGTGCACATGACAACCATCTCATTAATGGCTACAGTACCTTTCAGGGGGGAGTGCAGGTGGGTGTGTGTGTGTGTGTGTGTGTGTGTGTGTGTGTGTGTGTGTGTGTGTGTGTGTGTGTGTGTTTGTGTGAGTGTGTGTGTGTGTGTGTGTGTGTGTGTGTGTGTGTGTGTGTGTGTGTGTGTGTGTGTGTGTGTGTGTGTGTGTGTGTGTGTGTGTGTGTGGGTGTATTGAGAGCTATAGTCCTTATCAGGACCTCAATGTTGAATCGGAAGGTGGAAACCCCAGAAATTAAGAAAGTTGTCAATATAATATCATCTGACGGACCACATCTCAACCAGTGCACTATTCTTCTACCCACTGAAGACCACTATGACATGATGTATGTGAAGAGGCCCCACTGGGGTTACAGCGCCACTGGACAGGGCTAACCACCACAAACAGAATGGTGGTGAGACTGTAGTCCTTGAAACGTCACTGGGGATGAACACAATTAATCAAGAGGAACACGGATAAAGAAGTGATCAAAAAGTAACCCGAATACAGGCTAGTAAAAATGTGATGTAATGTCTGTATTCCATAGGGTAACACTTGCTAAAGGACACCACTGGTCATTATTAGGTCTTGATTCAAAAGTCTTGCCCTAACGGTGCCTAACGCGTGTACACTTTCCACTGCCCCGCCAGAGGAAGTCATATCATGCGATATCATGCGATGCTCAAAACCTTCTTTTGAACCGATGACATCATGCACGGCGAAACCGTTTTGAAGTCGGCACACATATAGAGGCTTAATTCGGCGCACAACTTAAAATAAACAGTCCAATCAGAGCGCGGGCCAACGAACCGGGAGAGAGAGAGAGCGACGGCGCAGCTGTAATCATACAATGTTCATATCGCAAAGCACAAGCAGGAAGCAGCCACACACGACCACAAGACAGAGAAGATCAATGAGACTAATACGAGATGACACAAAGCAATACCAGATGGACAATAGGCACACGGGCAGGGGTTTCTGATGTGGGACACCACAGGGTTTTGATGTCTGGTCGGAAAAGAAAAGTCTTGTGTCTGGAAAGGTGAGGTCGTTTTAGCTTTGTTTCGTTTTTTCGTGTTTTTTATGGACGGCGGGTTATTTGGTTGTAATTGTTGCTGTTTAGCTGATTAAATTCTTTTACATGAAAGGAAATTTGTATCAGTCTTTATCTCTCTCTCTCTGTCCATCTCTCTCCAGCGCTCTACGTCCCTCTCTCACTCTCTCTGCCTCGCTCTTCCTCTTCTCCTCATTATGATGATACATGTCGGCGTATTAAAGACCCTGTCAACACCAAAAAGTTTCATTGACAAAAACATTTAGAGTTGGGGCTGAACTTTTCATGGGAACAATGTTTTCACCCCCTTCCCACCGGAGCTGTGGAGCTTCTCCCTATAAACCCAAATGTGAACGTACGTTTACAATTCGCCGTGCCACAATTAATCTTCCTCTTCATTCATCATTCTCAATCAGGGTAAGGGTGTCAAGATGCCGCCGAGGCATTTTCATTAGATTATTTAACCGCATTAAAATAATTTTAATTTAAAATAGAATACTTTAAAGTCTTTAAAGTAAGTCCTGATGGGGGTCTTGGGGCAATTATCTTTGTTCTTACTCGCAGATGAATATTTCTTTATGCTCGCGTTCGATAGCTTCTGTCAGGAGCAAGGACTCGCCCCAAACACCCCCTCCCCAAGTCCCCCATTTTCCCCCTTGCGAGAAACAAACCAACGCACACATACACACACATCCCTCCAACACACACACCAACCGCATACACACATACACCTCCCACCCCCACACCGGCTTGTTCTCGCCACACTTACACAGGATCTCTCCTAAGCTATTACACACTAAGTGTTATGTTTACCATAACCCGCGTGCTTGTTAATTCCAAATCACCGGCTTCTCTTAGCTCTTATTAATTGGCACCTCCTCTCCGTCTACGCACTCGCGAGCCGGCGAAAAAAAAGAAAGAAAAAGCACAGGTGAGGGGGGTGAAATTAAGTGGCACTCTCACAATGGATCTTGACACACACACTAGGGAGGCAGTGAAAACAGGGGTGGTATGCTGTTGCTAGGGAGGTTTCCAGTCGGGGTTCAACAAGCCTAATCAGAGGATTGTATATTTGTTTTACTGCATGCAATCTGTGTTTGTGTGAATCCTCTGGAAGGGGGAGCTTCTGTCGTTGTTCACGCAGCCGGGGAATCATGTGTCAGGCATCCTTAACAATTATTCCACAATCCACAAGAGTACTTCAGTGCTACTTTTCTGTATTTCTTCTTTTGTATTCACTAATTCCGGAGAGTTTTCCCTGCTAACTCGGAACAGACGGACAGCAGAATTGCAACGTGGGGGAAGTTTAGAAAACAGACAGAAATAAGGTAGCATTAAATCTAGTTTGCGCATGCATTAAAAAAAAAAGAACAATCCATTGTTAAATCTCATTATCAACTCTCTCCTATCTTGGATCTGACTTGAAATACCACGGAGATGGCCAAGATTGTGAAAACATGACTTTCTGCACTTCAGCCCCATTCCCTGATGGCTGTATCTCCGCACTCAAGTCCCTATCATCTGCTCAGCGTCATGATGCTGTGAATCCAAACCTATGCTGCTAAAAGCCCTGCGCTGCGCATGCGTCGAGCCTAACAAGATGCGCGCTGAACGTATTCTAATGAATGTATAATGTATGTGTCACACAGAGAGAGGCCCATCGAAAGAAGGTGGTGGTGGTGGTGGTGGTGGTGGTGGCGGTGGTGGGGGTGGGTGTCTTACATAGCCAGCTTGTCTGGGTAGTCTTGCGGACCTGAAATGACTTTGTACACCGTTACACTGGAGACTTGGACTGGTGATAATTGGATGGGTTTTCATATTAATGTATGCTCTGTCATTTTAACACAGAACAGAGGCTTAACCTCTGCACAGGGAGGTTTCCATTCCCTTGCAGCTCAGCCTTGCATCATATCCCGCGCACGCTTCATAACGAATGCAATGCCATATACTGCTGAGCCGCCGCACGGTCCGATGTGAGGTGTTATAATCAAATAAAAATGCTCATTATCTATTGCACTTGCAAACAGATGGCCCCATTATTCCAGCACACCGCAAAAGGACATTTAGTTTTTAAATGCCTGAAAGAAAGAAAGAAAGAAAGAAAGAAAGAAAGAAAGAAAGAAAGAAAGAAAGAAAGAAAGAAAGAAAGAAAGAAAGAAAGAAAGAAAATAACCTTAATCCCTCTTTACATGATCTTTGTAGTTTGCAGTCCACAGCGTAATGGAGAGAGAGACCTTTGGCCGGCTACTCTCGCCCCGTTTCCTGGACAGATAACAATCCGTTCCCTGCCCTCCCACCACCATTCAACACGCCACTGCCACCGACCGATAATAGAAGGATCTTTGTTGTGTCGTGTCGTGCACACGTTGTCACCTCTTCCCTCTTAAATTGGCAGTGGGCAGGCGAGGGCAAGATGGTGGTAATGGGGGTGGGGTTGAGGGGGGTAGTACTTCAAAAGCATCCCCCTCCTCTTTTCAAATATCCTCCATCTCACTGTCTCTACGTTCTCCTCCCGACTTCTTCTCGCTGTTTTTTAACCCATCAGAGCAAAATCTCTTTCAACTAGAGTCGAAGAAGAGAGAGAGAGAGAAAGAGAGAGAGAGAGAGAGAGAGAGAGAGAGAGAGAGAGAGAGAGAGAGAGAGAGAGAGAGAGAGAGAGAGAGAGAGAGAGAGAGAGAGAGAGAGAGAGAGATGGTTAAGACAGCGATGAGGGTTGAGAACGGCCGACAGAGTTTGACATAATTATTGGGAGGATCGGCTTTAATCACGCTTGCGCTCAGCCTCTGTGGCAACACTGACACCACCACCCCCTCCCCCCTCTCCCCCCAAACCCCCCCTCCCGCTGCACACACACACACCTGAAAGACGGGGGGCAATTTAGGCTCGTAATGCCACTCAACTGCGGGAGCTGTCACATACACCGGAGAACAAGAGAGACGGAGGGAGAGAAAGAAAAGGAGAGAGGAAGGGAGAAGGGAGAGGAGGGGAAGACAGAGAGAGGAGAGGAGGAAAAGGAGAGAGGAATGGAGACGGAAGAGGAGGGGAGGCAGAAGGAGGAGAGGAAGAAAGGGCACCAGAGGAACTAGACATAATTATGCCGCATGTTTAGGCTTTGTTGTTTCTTTTTTCTTTCCCTCCCCCCTCCCTCCCTTCCCTTTCCTTCGCTTACTTTTACACTTGGACACTTTTTAATAAGACTGCATAAAAAAAAGTGACAGCTTGATTCATGGCTAACAAAGCTACAGATGATTTATGTCAAAAGGTTGCGGGAGAAGAAAGAGAGGGAAGAGGTTTGAGGGACAGTTTGGAAGAAGCACGGCTTCAATTAACCCCGAGAGTTACCTGTAAAGGATATTGTCTGAGCGACTCATTTAATAACCTAACGATTTACTCCAGATCTGCTCAAGTTCTCTCCGAGTTCCATCGGAGACCGATCAAACGTGACCGAAAGGAGA
>NC_044062.1:17153049-17168049 GCF_902167405.1 Gadus morhua | reverse complement strand
GTTATTTATCCCAATGGGGAGTTCAGTATCAAAAACATTTCCCCACCCCTCGCCCTCACCTGATCGCAGGCCACCTCCCACTAAGACCAGAGAGACACATCCCATGACCATGGTCCACGTTTACAATCAACCCAACCAACAAACAAACACGTACCAACGTACTCCGAGCACACATTATATCATCATCCAGTTGCCCTAGCACGGGCTCCACACAAAGGGAAGTATAATTATAATTGAATCAGTCTGACTGCTGTCCACATAGCAGTAAAGCTGTGAGCTGACATTGCTCATAAATGGATGTCATTAATTTCCGGGAGCCTCCCGTTGTACCCGACTAATAAGCAGTGGTGGGGGTCCCGCGCGTGAACAATGGGATTAGCGTAACGCGCCGCGATTGAAATGCATTAGCCCTATTTAGAAACGACTCCTCCACTTAATAAAGCACACAATGCTTCACATGGGAAAACACGCGCGTTGCACCAGTGAAGGGTTGAGGTCTTAGCGGAAGGGTCTCGTCCGATTAGGGCCTACCGCTTCATTTCGAGATGCAGTAAGATGCGTTTATAGATATAGACCTGTATAAAGTACTCATAAATTAATTTTACAGCCGATACGATTATACTTTGTGTTAAATGGTTTTGGGTGATATATTAGTATCATCAGTAGAGGAAGTGGCCTTAGAAATGTTCAGACTGAGCCAGAGAGACCATTTGACCATGTTGAAGTTCAACACAGAGTATACTAGAAAAGAAGGAGTACTCTAAAATAAGTGAAAATGTAGTGGAAATCGTCTTCTTTCAGAGGGAAGCGTACCCTGTCGTATTTCAGACAGGGAAAGTAACGGGATACATACAGCAATAAACCAAGAAAATAAAACGCCTCAGATTCATTATGACTAACCGCCATCTATCAGCATCTTAGATGAGGATACCATTGTTGACGTGTCAACTGTAAGAAAAACACCTCCCAGGCAACCATGTTTTTCCTGAATTTCAGTTAGTAATAGTGGAACATCGTTAGATTAATCAACAGACTTCGGGTTCGATTTCTGGGGTTTTATGTTGTACCCTCACTCAAGTACCCACACACTTTGTGTTTATCGTCCAGAAACGTTTGATTGACCGTATTTACAAAGGTTTTTTATTATTTTCATTACACAGCATTTCCCATTTCTTATCTCTTGACAAAAAAGACACACACACACACACACACACACACACACACACACACACACACACACACACACACACACACACACACAACACACACACAAACACACAAACACACACACACACACACACACACACACACACACACACACACACACACACACACACACACACACACACACACACACACACACTCTCTTTGAATAAAAGTAGCCAGTTGACCGAAGTAAGCTAACCCTCATTTTATAACCCCTTGAACCTAATAGTTTATTTGTCATGGTCAGAGGAAGAATAAAAAAACATAGCAACAAACACTTGGAATGTGGAGTTTAACAAAAATATACAAACACACACACACACACACACACACACACACACACACACACACACACACACACACACACACACACACACACACACATACACACACACACACACACACACACAGACACACACATATCCCAATCATAAGTCCCACTCGTAAAAAAAGAAAAAGAAAAAGCATTCCTCACCGCATACAAACCAGCAACTCACATGTCTGATGTTTCACGCACATTTACTCAGGAGGGCTTGGGGGTGTAGGTGGGAGTGGGAGTGGGGGTGGGGGAGGCGGGGGCTTGGCCAGGCGGGGCTCGGGGCTCCCTCGTCGAGGGTCGTATTGATTGGAATAAAGGTCCTTTGATGAGACAGATTGCTCATCAGTCCGGAACAACATGCCTCTCAGATGTGACACCTTCCTCTGCCCGGCCCTGGAGCACATCGACCAAGACCACACAGCGCTGTGTGTGTGTGTGTGTGTGTGTGTGTGTGTGTGTGTGTGTGTGTGTGTGTGTGTGTGTGTGTGTGTGTGTGTGTGTGTGTGTGTGTGTGTGTGTGTGTGTGTGTGTGTGTGTGTGTGTGTGTGTGTGTGTGTGTGTGTGTGTGTGTTGGCCTGGTCCCATCCTGACATGCTGTCCACTGGGAAAGAGCCGGTGGTGGTGGGCACTGAACCTTATGCTCCCGCTTTTATGCACAGGAAGAAAAAAAAAAACACTCTAGAAAACAATTTAAAACAATCCCATTTCTCAGCCTTTATCCAGATCCGGTGGATTAAGATTCTCCGACCCTAAACCTGGACACTATTAAAAAAACGCTGATATACAGAATACTGGTTCATCAGCATGTTGAATATCTTCCAAAGGATCATATTGACTCAACCTTTCTTTATGTGGTCTTCTAATTAAGAACATATATATTTTTACTAAAACTAATGCTCCATATCCCAACCTCGGCATTGCTTCACACTGTACTGTTGTTCATCCACATGCATACATCCATACCGTGCGCTAACCAATCTCACCGCCGGAGCTTTTCAGAACTGAAAAGGAAAACTACTTGCTTCTGCAGACCTGTACAGACCTTGCCTCTAAGACACACATTTTGGATGGTTCTTGAAGACAGCATTGAGGCCAATATAAACAATCCATAAGGTACACCAGAGCATTGCGTACAAAGCATTGCAGGCAAAATTTACCGTGCGCTAACCAATCTCACCGCCGGAGCTTTTCAGAACTGAAAAGGAAAACTACTTGCTTCTGCAGACCTGTACAGACCTTGCCTCTAAGACACACATTTTGGAGGGTTCTTGAAGACAGCATTGAGGCCAATATAAACAATCCATAAGGTACACCAGAGCATTGCGTACAAAGCATTGCAGGCAAAATTTCGACGGCCATACTCTTCTGCCTGCAACAAACAAACTCTGTCATCCTCTCCAACTCCTCCATTTTATCTCTCTCCCCCATTCCCTTTTTCTACCAGCACACTGGGATAAAGTTACTTCAAACTAACTGTCACGGAGAAGAGGCTTGTGTGTTTTGGCTCTATGACTCAGGGAGCAGGAGAGACACACACATTGTGCTGGAGTACATAAGACACAGTATATTGACGTTCCATCTGCGCTCCCCCTTGCCACCAGTGAGCCCCTCCCTCACCACCATCACAGCTTTGGCTTCTGTTTATTAAATATATCTCAAGGTGTTGTCTGATTCTTCTGTTTGCCCCTCTGGCTCTCCATTTTCTGTCTCTCCCAGATACCTAAGCAGTGAATAATTGATCAGCATTGATTTCGTCTCGGCCCTCACCAAGGCCAGGGGGGCAGTGGATTCACGCTTCAGTCCGAGCGATGTGATATCGAAGCTCGCAAGGGTGGCCAAATGCATAGTTGCATTTGTTGTATGTACAATGTGTTGCAACTGGGAGAGAGTTTGATTTGGTTTCCATAACGCACAGTTGTATGCCACGTGAGACCGGCACAATGTATTTTTCTGTCTGCAGATCGGTGTGGCCTTGATCCCGTTGGAAAGGCTTTTTCCAGAAATCTCAGAATCCTAGGAACATCAGCGCTCGGGGAATACAGTTCCCTTCATGACAAACAAGGAGTGTCACACCCTAACCCTTTATTCGAAAAATGATTGACTGAATAACAATGTTAAGAGTTTAATATAAATCTGCAGAGAAAGCTTTTCTGAGATTTGAAAGTGTTTGTGCTTTACTTTCAACCAGAGTCGGCAAGAGAAGAGATGAAGTGCTTCTGGTGCTACACGTTTTTTGAACAACACGTTTTTTGAACAACGACACTTCTTTAGTAGCATAATAAGGGTCTTAAAATATAAAACGAGGCATTGATAACTTTGTAAGTGTACAGATTGTTTGACATTTTACACACACAATACCATCAGTAGTTCACTCGTCTATGCCATCTTGTCTTTAAGACTCGATAAGTAGATTGGCGAACACAGAGCTTGCGTGTTGTTCACGGATGTCACAAACTCTGTGTTCGTCAATCTACCTTAAAAAAATAAAAATAAAAGAGGATAGCAGAAATTTTGTAGAATGAAAACGATTTGTCAAGGTTTCGGAAAGCATCCCTATTTCAGAGGGCCCAAGGTTGGCAAGTATGCTCCGCCCTTAATGTTCTGGACACATTTCCAGGATGGAGGTTTTTGTCTAGGAGCTGCTCTGACCTCCCCCTACTCCTCTACCCCATTTCCCACGCTTAGAGAGTCTCCCGGTTCCTACTCGTTCCAATTGATTTCTGACAAGGCAACTGGGACGCCATTACAGCAGAATGCACTGAAGCCGGCCGCATGTAGCCGCTGACACTCTCTCGCCAACTTAGCAATTTTCATTCCCCCCCCCCCCCCCCCCCCCCCCACACACACACACACACACACACACACACACACACACACGCACACAAGCACACACACACACACACACAAACACACACCCACACACATACAAACACACGAATAATATCCAAACATCTGAATATCTTCAGTGGAAATGCAGACAGGCGATGAGCTCTCCTCTTTCTCTCCTCAGGGATCAGGTATTGTGCTAAATCCCTCTCCTTTAAGTGAGCTTTTGAGAAACGGAGAATTCCAACGGGGCCGACGGTATAATGCATTAAGGGATTTAAATCGAGCAGCCATGATTATTCGTCTTCTTCACCGGTCTGTTTTGATACCTACCTGGACAGTTTGAGTTTTAATCATCATTGTTAAATGTATTGTCGTTGTCGAATTTTGGCAGGAGACAAGAACACTTTCTTATACCAATTAGTAATTGAGAAAAGGTGTAAATCACATATTTAAATCTGAGAAAAAGTAAGCCATGGTTTAAATCATCACAGAGCCAGCAAATCTATCGCTGCAAAATTAGGAATTTGGAACTAATTAGAATTAAGTGTTCCGAATCGACGACGTGAGAGATTCAACAAAAAATGACTAAATAGAGCATTGTAGCAAAAAGTTGTAAAATGAAACGCCATTACAAAAAGCAACATTAGAAATCTTTGGTATTAACAAATTAATAACCACACCCTAATGCCCCATCATCTTTCTGTGCCTAGAAATGTTAATCAAGTCATGGATTCAGGGATGACGATGAATGACGGTTGGTTTTAAAGAGGACAGCTATGAATGACTCAGACAATGTCTAAGCCGCTTACACAAATAACAATAGACCTAAGAGCTTTTTAATCCCACCACACCCTTCCCTGCCCTGGCGCTGAGGGCTTAACTTGACCCTCTGTTCTCTGGCCAACAGACTGGTACCATAACAGTCGAGAAGCAGTGCAGTATTTTGGGTGGGTTTATTCCAATGGGTTTGTCGGACACCCGTTAAGAAGAAACACACGTTTAAAAGGATAGATATAAAAGAATAGAAGACATTTTTAATATGTGCTCCCGATGAGGCTGGAACTCACAACCTCAACATTGCTTCACATCTGATTTACGTATAAGTACCGTGCTTATCGCTTGCGCAGCTAGAGCCTGCAAGGTGAGCCAGAAAACTGCTATTCAACTCTGCTCGGGTATGACTATTCATGCTTATGTGTGTATAAATATGATCCATATTTGTTTGTACATTTATTTTTTCTGGAACCCGATGGCTTGTTTTGCTTTCTTTGCTGTTTTGTCTTAGGTCCAGTGTGCAACCCTTTTAACAGATCCCACAGCTTTTTGACTTCTTTCAGGAATATTAAATTGCATTCCAGGAGAAACGTTCAAAGAGCAGTGCGATGTTTGTGTCGGCCAACACTGAACCAACCATGTTGTTTTTTTGGGGGCATAGAAGTCATTTCTTCTAACTGAACTAGACTTAAAAAACTCATATATTTCCAGACTTGACCCGTCTGCATACCAGTTAGTTTGTTATGCCTTAAGGGGATCCTAGTTTAGACTGCAGTTTCTGGTGTTCACCACCAACTGCCTAGTTAAACATTTTACATCCTCTGGAGTAGCAATAGGGTAGGGGCCCCCATGACATATTTTGCCGGGAGGCCTGGAATTCCTCACGCCGCCCCTGTATAAAATATATAAGCATGACCTGAGCCCCACAACTGCGATGAGTTTGTAGGGCTAGACTTAGGTAAGGGAGAAACTTCAACTTGGACTCTGTATCTCCGAGCAACTTTATTTTCTCTCTCACCCATCACCTAGCCTCCCCACCCCACCCCTGCCCCCTCCCCCAGGCTTCATAGCTTCCCTGGACTAATCTCCGACAGTTCAATGTTGTTCAATTAGATTCCAGTTGACATGCATTGGAAGTAAGCTCACCTCCACTCCAGCCCCCGCCCCCCGTACCCCCAGCACCCCCGTAATGCGGCCCTCTTTATAGCCAATCTATTTTTTAATAAAGGTTCAGAGGAAAAACATTAAAGTATTGATCTTTATTTATCGACCACAGGGCCCAAAGCATAGTTAAGGCTGACACAAATCAATCAAAATAAATTTAAAACGATGATAGCACATCGGAGGAGCAGCGGCCCCCGTTTCAGGGAGTAATTAGGGGGCGAGTCTGAGCAAGCCCAAGGCAATAAGAGACAATCTACACACACACACACACACACACACACACACACACTCACACACACACAAATACACACACACACACACAAACACACTAAGAAACCTTGCACACACAAACACATACATTGACACTGACCACACGCATACACACATACCATCACACAGACACACACAATGACACAGATACATACACACACACTGACCTCACGCATACAAACACACATACAAAGACACACACAAACACACGCTGACACACACACACATACGCACACACGTACACACACACATACACTGGCTACATGGATACATACACACCTACAATCACACACACACACACACACACACACACACACACATAATGACACGCATATACATACACACACCCATACATTCACACCTACAAATATACACATCTAATCGCACATAGTACACAAGTACACACACACACACACAGACACATAAATAAACTTACATAAAGACATTTAAACCAAAACATACACACAATGGTTATGCGCACCTGCATAGACACATACACAGGCTCCAGATTTAGTAATGTTAAGTAACAAATGAGGGGACAGAGATGCAAGGTTAATGACTGGGCACGTAAACATTTTAGGACAAAAGTAATCCACTGAAAACCTTTCTATTGGACATCCTGTGCAGACACCGAAATACAGACACAAACACATTGTTTGCCTCATGTATTTTGTGTGTGTGTGTGTGTGTGTGTGTGTGTGTGTGTGTGTGTGTGTGTGTGTGTGTGTGTGTGTGTGTGTGTGTGTGTGTAGGTGTGTGTGTGTGTGTGTGTGTGTGTGTGTGTGTGTGTGTGTGTGTGTGTGTGTGTGTGTGTGTGTGTGTGTGTGTGTGTGTGTGTGTGTGTGTGTGTGTCTGTGTATGTGTGTGTGTCTGCGTGTGTTACCTCGTGATCTTGACCAAATCACCCCAGAGTGCATTAACTGGTTTTAATCTGCGTGATGAGGTCCACTGTTAGAGCAGATCAGGGCTGATAGTGGACCAGGAGGGGTGAGTGGTGAGGTGGGCTTCTCCAGGCCAATCCAAAGCCCTCGTCATATTCACTTCTCACATTAGAAATGGTATGCACAATAGGTTTTGCCATTGGTTTGAGGGAGTAGGTATTTATGAATGCATATATTTACCTGTTTGTGTATTCATATGTTTGAGTGTGAGACATGTTTTTCCTTTTTACTATGGGTGGTTTCTTTATGAATATGTTATTCGGTAAAAAAATACAATGTCTACATTTTTCCCATTTGTACTTTTATTTTGCATGCAGCTCTTTAAAAACAAGTCAAACTTCACAGACCCCCTTCTCTGTTAAACCATCATCGTTGCTTCTCAATTTATTTAGATGCATTTACTAAAAACGAACGATCTGACCCCAAATGCTACCTTCTTATGTCTACACAACACAATAAAAGAATTGTTAGATTGTATAAATACATTTTCATCTTGCTTTTCATTATATTGTTGCTCAGTTCCTCGGAATCCCCTCCCAGCATGTAATGTCAATAATGCATTTTGACTTCATTTTGACTACATTAGTTCCATCCCAAAGCATCCGTTAAACGTGGTTTTCTTTTTACTGTTTGATGTTTGATCATATATTGTACTAGTTTACCCTTTCAAAGTGGAGTAACCTAAAGTAGTGGATCTGCGAGAGATCCGAAGGATTAAACCAACCATGATTGTCATGGCATCACGCGCAGAATCAACCAATAGCATTCATTCCGATTTAGTTTTGATTTAAAATTCAAAATGAGATGCAAGGCATTAATGAATGGAAGACAAAATTAGCCCGGTTCGACGTTCAACCTCATTATGTTTTCGTTCTTCCCCTCACAGCAAATGGAACACATGCAACACTGTCACCTCACCCCACACATCTTCCTCCTCCTCCTCTTCTTCGTCATTCTCTTACCAGACCGACTAGAGCAGAGGAGGCGTGTCCCCACCCCCCCTCCGCATCATCAGGCCCTATAGCCTTCTTGCTAAAGATGTTCCACTGGTTACGTTCCTTCGCATGTTCTTTTTTTCTCTCTCTCTACTCGGGTAAGATATTAATGAGTTTACAAGGACCTTCCTGGTCTAATTATGTCGAGCAACTGCTGTCTTTTACTAGGCCACCGGTCTCCGGGGAGAACACAGATCTACCAGGCAAGCAAAACTCGCCTACTTTTGACAAAACACTCAACACGCATGCTACAAAACAGTGGCAGCGGCGGTGGCGGCTGAACCGTCCCACTGTTAGCGTTGCCGCGGCACTGCAAGGAATAACTCCATTTTATTTCTGTTGTGCCCCTGCCCGTTTAACCACCAAACACCGGACCTCTGCTGTCAAAGAGCAAGGAGGACGGGGTTCAATGTTATTTTGCCCACTACACCTGCATGTTTTTAGCAACCAATCACAGCAAAAAAGAAGAATCCTGTTATTGTTGTCTGCCTAGCAGTTGGACACTTATCCTCTATCCTTGATAAAAAGAAATGTCCCAAGGCTGTTTTGTTGCTTTGGTCATGAGAATCCATTATTTAAAAAAAACTCTTTAGAGCCAGTGTGTGAGGAAGTTAATACATCCGTTTGTGCTGGGGAGAGTAGTAGTGAGGGATGGCCAAAATTGAGCTTTGTTATCCTCACAACAATATCATAAGTTGAACAATTGTCTGATATGATGTAATAAGAAACGACTGAACTACTGAACCACTCTCGTGGAGGGTCTGCGCAATGCTTCAAATCTAAAGTTATTAGTTAGGCCCTCAAAGAAAGGGGTCAGAATCCTGCCCGTAATGAACCCAAGTTTAGCAGAAGAACTAAAAAAGAGAACATGTTTGATCCGAGCATGTCCATCTTTTGCCAAACACTCTGCCCTCATTGAAATTCAGCGCTTTACTGAAGGCCAACCACAGTCACCTTCACAGCTCATGTAAATCTCCACTGGCATCCATTACATGGCGAGAGAGCGAGCGGGGATGAGAGAAGAGGGAAGTCTGTCCAGAGCAGAGCAGGGCCCACTCATACTTGTAGTTAGGACCTTTACACTAAACTCACTCTGACACACATACACACACAAAAACACACACACACACTCTGACTTACAATCCCGCATGATAAAGGCTAGCACATCATCAGTGCATGCATAGTCTGTGTTGATGCTTCCCCCAATCTCTCTCTCTCTCTCTCTCTCTCTCTCTCTCTCTCTCTCTCTCTCTCTCTCTCTCTCTCTCTCTCTCTCTCTCTCTCTCTCTCTCTCTCTCTCTCTCTCTCTCTCTCTCTCTCTCTCTCTTACACATATATACTCATCTCTCCCCCACTAATACAGAAATAAGACACTTGACACTGCAGTGATGGCGATGACACCCTGCGTGGTGGAGGTGATGGAGTATAATGGCCTTTTCAATTTTTATTCACAGAGAGAGAGAGGGAGATAGGGAGAGAGAAAGGGAAAGCGAGAGAGAGCATGTTGAGGTTAGCATAACTTATCCCTCCACAAACTCCAGCTCCACATTACATCCAACTTACACATCCAACTCATTACCACCGCACACAAGTAAGGGGCCGGGTGGTTGGACATTCAGGCTATTATTTTATTATTTGCTATTAAACCTCCCTTGACATCATGACCCTGCCCAGCCGAAATACACACACACACACACACACACACACACACACACACACACACACACACACACACACACACACACACACACACACACACACACACACGCTTAGACTTTAAAAAGAAAAAAAAAGGATTAGGACAGAGAGAGAGAGAGAGAGAGAGAGAGAGAGAGAGAGAGAGAGGGCAAACTCCATAAGAGGTCAGCATTAGCCTTTCAGCTTGTTTTCCTTCCCTTTATTTTAGTGAACCCTGGGACTCCATAATAGATGTTTTAAAGTTTAAGTGCTGCTGGAGGGCAGCAGGCCCCGGCTGTTCATTAAGGCCCATCGCCATGGAACAGCAGCAGCAGCAGCAGCAGCACTAGCAGCAGCAGCAGCAGCACTAGCAGCAGCAGCAGCAGCAGCACTGGCAGGAATAGCACCAGAGGCGGACTGGTCCTCTCTGGACGCACGCCGGACTCTTCTGACTCAGAGATATCAGAGCAATTACACCGACGAGGAGGGGAGGAGGGGGAGGAGGGGAGTGAGAGAAGAGAGTGTAGGAGTGGAGTGTAGGATCAGAGGAGAGGAGAGGAGAGGAGAGGAGAGGAGAGGAGAGGAGAGGAGAGGAGAGGAGAGGAGAGGAGAGAAGGGAGAGAAGGGAGGGAGGGGAGGGGAAGAGAAGAGAAGAGAGGAGAATGGGGCAGGAAAGGAGTGGGGAGGAGAGGAGTGAGAGGAGAGAGGGGAGGAGAGGAGGAGAGAGGGGAGGAGAGGAGGGGCGGAGAGGGGAGAGGAGAATGGGGCAGGAAAGGAGAGGAGGAGAGAGGGGAGGAGATGGGAGAGGGCGGGAGGAAGGGCTGGGGAAGAGAAGGAGAATGGGGCGGGGGAGGAGGGGGGAGGAGGCACGGGGACAATATCGGGAGGAGAGGAAAGAGAGGCGGGAGGGGGAGAGAAGACGGAGAAGTGGATAAGAGAGGTGGGGGGGTGAGAGTACGGGAGAGCAGTGGAGAGGAGGAGAGAAGTCGAAATAAGGAGAGAAAGAGGGAGAGGAGAAGATATTAGAGGAAGGCAAAGGTGAGTGGAGGAGAGGAGAGGAAGGAAAGGAGCGGAGAGGGGAAGGGAGAAGAGAGATGAAAAGGGGATGGGAGAGGCTAAGGAGAGGAGAGAGCGCCCCGGAGATAGTGAGAAGAAAGGGGAACGTAGAAAGTGAGAGAGGAGGCAGAAATGGATGAGAATTTCTTTTGGAAACACACACAAACACAGACACACGCACGCAAAAAAAAAAACAGAAGCACACGCACATACGGAAAGAGCCCCAGGCAACATGAGATACCGGCTTACAGGAAAAAGAAAAAATAGGAGTAAATAAAAAGCCTTGTCAGTTGTCACACACTTACACTGTATTTGAACACAGAAATCGTTTACTCTCTCATGTACACAATAGCGTGGAAAAAACAAACAAACCAGAGATAGCCTTTGGCTTGGTATGTTTTCTACCACACTTGTCACAACAACGCGTTTCATCCGCTAAATGCATTCTGGCGAAGTACACCTCCTCTTTGCCGCACAGCGCTTAAGGTAGAAGATGAATCTGTTTACGGACAAAGCCATGTCTCACAACGAATCGCAGAGGATGGATCCTCCGCGGCTCTGGCAGATAATCCTCAGATGATACTCAGATGATACGCTTGTCTCTTGTCGATGTTTTTGATCGACGCTGATCATACGCTCCGCGATGCATGATTTTCCCCATTCAAGAGTGTAAAAGTAGAGAAGTAACGTTGCGGTGGATAAAGGGGAATCTTCAAGCAAATGCTTAAAGAAAGCACTTTAGATTCAATAAGGCCTATACCTTTGATCTCGATGATAATAGGAACACTGAACAACAACAGAAACGCTCTTGATTCAAATTGATGATGCATATTTCAATTACTATTAATATTATCAATCTCAATATTAGTAAAGTAGTTGTATGAGTTTTTAATTTAGACGGACAAAATAAGAGTAGGGTGATAGTGGTCTCTACCTTCAACCTGTGTTGAAGTGTGTGAACTCTTAAAACCTGTCAGAGCCTTCGAAAACTTTGCCGTTGTACACCAATGCGCAAATTATGTACTTTTTGGAATACCCCCGGCAGTACGAGCGGCAAAACTCATAAAAAAAGCATTCTGAGATATCTGCTGTATTAAAAAGCGCGTCCATGCTATATGAGGGGAAAAAAAATCCTGTTTAGCGATAGTTTGTCTTCGCTTAGCGTAGCGTCATGCTAAAAAACCCTATTTGCGGCGGCCTGGGCCACCCTATCACAAAGCCGGCAGGGGGGCCACATTAGAGGTAATGTCATCCACAGTTTAGCTCTCCGCCTCTCATTCTGCCGTCTCTCCCCTAATGAACTCCCGGAGAATTACCACCGCACCGCCGCGCCTGCCTTTTTATGATTCTATTTGTTTATCTATCTTTGATTTCCCGCTCTCGTTCATTCTCTCGCTCCGTCGTTCTCTCTCTCTCTCTCTCGCCTTTCACTTCTCTTTGTGCTCTCTGTGCTTTTTCAGCGATGCCTTTCGCCTCTCTTTTAGAGGGGGGGATGGGGGGGGACTGGGGTTGGGGTTGGGAGGTTGTTGTTGTTTTGTTTTTTTATTGGCACCCGCCGTTAGTTTTGGAAGAAAAATTTGGCTCTGAATGTTTCTCCCTCAAACACAACGAAACACACACACAGACACACACACACTCCCCGGTGTCCCAACTACAGGGGGTCCTACTGACTGATGAGAAACCTTGTCTCACTACTTTGTGTGTGCCTCTGTGTGTGTGTGTGTGTGGGTGTGTGTGTGTGTGTGTGTGTGTGTGTGTGTGTGTGTGTGTGTGTGTGTGTGTGTGTGTGTGTGTGTGTGTGTGTGTGTGTGTGTGTGTGTGTGTGTGTGTGTGTGTGTGTGTGGGCACTCTATCCTAATTGAAGGCACTACATTTCACTCCATTAATACTTCCCTTTATATCACCAAATTTACGCATGAAACTTCTGCATTATCTCTTCTTGTGGTCTATCATTATTTTATTTCAAGATCCATGCTTTCGTTGGGACCAAATCTAATGTATGTATGTTGGTAGGGGGGCAACAATGTACATTTACAACAAGTGTAAAGTAGCGCGGAAAGAATCAGCCACAGTTTCACATATGTTTATGTTAATGCATTTGTATTTGTATTCTACTAGGAATTAAATATCACACAGTAATTATGATACGTTAATCTCAATTGAACCAATTGAGCAGTGAAAGATTCTCTTGCTGTTGCCATGTCAACAGCAGTAAAGTTCCTTTAATAGACTGATACGTGTCCTCTCTCAAAATGATTCTTAAAAATGGTTTAATGTCTTGAATTATTTAACCGAAACGTCTCCCAAATTAAAATTGTGTAGGAGTCACATAGTGGTGCCGGTAAAATATGTTTTATGTAATGGAGTTGAAATAAGATAATATGAAAAAGAATTATTACTGCGTGAAAATTGCATTTTTGCAATCAAACTACGTTATGGCAAGGAAGCAACTCGTCCAAATGAATAAATAAATACCAATAATTACCAAAGCAAATATAGAAATAGGTTGGATACTCCTGTAAGGGTCCTTTTACAAAATGTTAATAACAATTATTTCTAACCAAATGTATCATTAATTGAGTTATTTTCATGACATGAGCAGTTTTGTGTGTTACGTGTTTACGTACAAAATTACAAAAACAATAGTTCAGCCCAATATTTTATTTAAGTTAGGTTCTTACAAAAAATCATATTGCACTTTTAGCCGTCAGGTACATATAGTGCAATCTAGAAATATATAAAACATTTCTTGGGACTACAATTTGCTTCAGAATATATTGAAGTAAAAGGATATTTTTAAAAACACCCATAGAGGATTAGGAGGGCTGTCTTAAAAATGCACTTAAGTACAGTACTTGAGTAAGAGCACTCAAGTGTCAAGTGCTTTCAGCACCTTCTTAGTCTGATACTAAATAGTTTTTGCGTGTGTGAGGGTGTCTCTGCATGTCCGTGCGTGTTTGCATGTCTACATGTATGTGTTCACATGTGCGTACCTGCGTGTGGGAGTAAGTTTTGTTAAGTGCATTAGCAGACGATGGCTGCCTGCTAGGCTGGGCATTAATGTCAAGGAAACCCTGATCACAAGTACATCACTCCAGCATCGACTTACAGACTCCAACCCCTCCTCAGAAGCCCAGCGCAGTCCCCGTCACCCGTGGGTTTCTCAGCATCAGTCAAAAAGACGTGTCAGAGAAAGGACTCCATCGGGCCCGGTTTGCCCCCCTGCGGTGCTGGCTTAAGCAGCTGATATATATGCATCTGGCTTGAGAGCAGATTCATGTCCAGCCAATTGAGTGGATATGAAGACAAAGAACACCAAAACCACTTATATTGTGGACGTCTTCATCTGTGTCTATGCTAGTTTGTGTGTCGTGGTGTGTCGTGCGCGTGGGTGTGGGTCTATGCGTGTGTGTCTGTGTGTATGTGTCTGTTTGTCTGTGTATGTGTGTGTGTATGTGTGTGTGTGTGTGTGTCTGTGTGTGTGTGTTTGTGTGTGTGTGTGTGTGTGTGTGTGTGTGTGTGTGTGTGTGTGTGTGTGTGTGTGTGTGTGTGTGTGTGTATGTGTGTGTGTGTGTGTGTGTGTGTGTGTGTGTGTGTGTGTGTGTGTGTGTGTGTGTGTGTGTGTGTGTGTGTGTGTGTGTGTGAGTGTCGGTGTGTGTTGCTCGATACTACAAACCCCATTGTGGTGTTTGTTGTATCTACACACATTTCCAAGTGTGTCTTTGTGCATTTGCATGTGTTGTGTGTGCGAGTCGTTAGCCATTTTGTG
>NC_044062.1:17140549-17148049 GCF_902167405.1 Gadus morhua | reverse complement strand
TGTTAGAACTGTGGCCCCAACAAGGGGATCCAGCTCCACTATTTCATTCTCTATATGCCTTACCTTACATACAATCCTACGTAGAACATAGAAAGATTTATACACTAATTTAATTCTTCTCCATCTTGTCACTAACACTGCGTGTATTTGTTCATCTAATTATAAATGTACCCAACATAGATGTGCAAGTGTTAATTCTAACACTTCTGTTTATAAAGTGATGGAATAATTTAAATGAATACGTCTAATACAGCATCGACCAAAAAGGCTGTCATCTAGAAATATCAGAAAGTAGCTTAGTTTATGAGGACTATTACTGAATACTCACTGGCATTAGGGGATATTGTATTATAAGAAAATCTGCCTCGCTCACAGACACACACACACACACACACACACACACACACACACACACACACACACACACACACACACAGTTTGTTAAAATAATTATCTATTAAATGTTCCTTTTTCCCATCAATTTTATCCCCTTGAAACGATAAGTGGAAAAGGCAAAGTTATCTACGATTCCGGCTTGAGGTGATTCAATCCATCCAACCTCCTTATTAACAGTGGTCCATACCAGTGAACTCTGCTTTTAACCACCTACATTGTATTCTTTTGTCTAGTCCAGACGTTCTCAAAGTAGGAAGATACATTGAAGAATGAGAGCGAGAGAGCGACAGAGAGAGAGAGTGTGATAGAGAGAGTGAAAGGGAGGGATTTGAGCTGTCTTTTGCCTTTATAAAACACAAGGGGATTCAACCCCGCACCCCCATCTCCCACCCGCACAAAAAAAATACTCAGGTTGTAAATGACCCAAAATGTCATATAGGAAGAAAAAAAAAACATCATTAGCTCTATTACTCAAATTAACAGCCGCTCTCAACCATTTAAATCGCTATCGGTGCTCACTCTTACAAAAGGGAAACCGGCCTCATCCTCCCCCCACCCTAAAGCCACCACCTCGCCCCTCCAACCCCCTTTTCTTTTGGTCTTAATAGTCAGACACACATCTCCCTTTGGACTCTGACGGAGTGATTTTGGAGGTATTATATTCATGAGGGGTTCCAGTAATTGGATTAAATTGGTTCCAGAATGTAGCAATTTATATTATAATATCCCATTACTACTAATACTGCTCTTAATTAATTAGCCTGATTCTTTTTGGTCGGCGCCTCCTGATAAGTTAAGTTGGCTCAGGAGGAGGTCCCGCAGTGGTCCTCTGAGAGACAGAGAGAGAGAGAGAGAGAGAGAGAGAGAGAGAGAGAGAGAGAGAGAGAGAGAGAGAGAGAGAGAGAGAGAGAGAGAGAGAGAGAGAGAGAGAGAGAGAGCGAGGGGGGAGAGAGAGAGAGAGAGAGAGAGAGAGAGAGAGAGAGAGAGAGAGAGAGAGAGAGAGAGAGAGAGAGAGAGAGAGAGAGAGAGAGAGAGAGAGTGCTGTAGTGCTGTAGAGAGAGGGGACTCCCACCTGGGCGAGTCAGATACATTGGCCCTCAGATCTCTTTCCTTTGCCTGCTGTTCGTCGTGTCGGCGGGGGACAGCAGGCCCTGGGCCGGGCCCTCAGGGGGGGGGCAGATTGTAGAGGCCCCCATTGGAACAGGTCAACAAACGCATAGAAACTGTACGTTCCTATATTTCCTATTTGTATATCTTATGTATACAGATATATATATATATACATATTTCAAATGTTACAATAAATGTTACACATATTTTATATTATTTTATACATTTATGACTGTGTGCTGTGAGAATTTTTGTCATTGTATGTATATAATAATTTATTGCTAATACATTATTAAATACTTTTGTATATTTTCACATAGTTGTCACCTAAGAATCATCATTTTTTGTGTGTGTGTGTGTGTGTGTGTGTGTGTGTGTGTGTGTGTGTGTGTGTGTGTGTGTGTGTGTGTGTGTGTGTGTGTGTGTGTGTGTGTGTGTGTGTGTGTGTGGATGTGTGTGTGTGTGTGTGGATGTGAAATGTGCGCATACTTTTTAAATATTATTATAGTTATTATAGTTTGAGTATGTATGTGCACCAGGTGTACAGTGTGTGTGTGTGTGTGTGTGTGTGTGTGTGTGTGTGTGTGTGTGTGTGTGTGTGTGTGTGTGTGTGTGTGTGTGTGTGTGTGTGTGTGTGTGTGTGTGTCTGTGTGTCTGTGTGTGTGTGTGTATGTGTGTGTGTGTGTGTGTGTGTGTGTGTGTGTGTGTGTGTGTGTGTGTGTGTGTGTGTGTGTGTGTGTGTGTGTGTGTGTGTGTGTAAAATGGCCCTGACTGTGCAAAGTTCAATCTCATCACCTGACTCTCATTGCCCTCGCCTGATTTAGCTTCAATATGTGAAAGTAATTCTCCTTTGAATATAACATATTAATATCATCTTCAACCCATTTCCATATGCAAATATGATTTAATCAAGCAAATGAAACACTGAAATGCAATGCCTGCAGCCAAAGTGAGCGTGTGTGTATGTCTGTGGTGTGTGTGTTTGTGTGTGTGTGTGAGTGTGTGTGAGTGTGTGTGTGTGTGCTTTAGTGTCTGTCACATCTGTGTTTGTGTGTGTTGGAATAAGACAGCCAAAGTGTGTGTCAAGCAATCGTCTTTATGTGTGTGCTTGTGTGGGTGTTTGTGTGTCTGTGTGTGCATATGTGCTTTCCTCCACAGTGTTTTAATGACTCCAGCAGTACCAGCACATGCTTGGGAAACACAAAGAAGAAATGGAACAATATCCAGTGCATATTACTCAATGTAAAGGTATCATTTGTTTGTGGTCTGATTGATGTCAATATGAGTATAAGGCACGAAAGGCAGGGGGTTTGGTGTCTTGATCAACACACAATCATTGATAATGTCTGTCGGTGTGCAGATGGCCGCCAAAGGGTGATCCATGATCCATTCCAAATATGTACTACAAAGTCACCTTTCCACTAGGGGGCCCAATATCCTGAATTGGCAGTAGCTTGTCTGTTTGTCCATTAAGTTGAATTGGTGTCCTGTTTGGTGTTGTATACCGTTCTTTTTTCCACCGTAACCTAATTATGACTTGATGTGTGATGTCTGCCTTAATGGCTGCCAACAAATAGTCACTCATTTATAAATTGTCCTTGATCAAGGTACTTGTTCCTGCAGTATCTTGTGTGATGCTTATTGCTTATTGCTGTGACCTGAGACACTTGTATAGTGGGAATTGACAGTGTGCTAACTTCATGAGTTACGGTAAAGAAAAACAAGGGCAGTCGTCGCTCCAACTAAAAATAACAATCCAAAATCACCAAATGATTTTGGAAAGATGAGGAGCATTAATTAGTTTTCCGTCCAGGTGTAAAGAAACCTGCAATGCAATGTAACATCAAGGTCCTAAATCGAGTTTATTTATGTTTCCCTTTAGAGGATCATAGCTTCCTGTTTGAATAAAGGACCACTTATCATGACTTATTTAGTATTTTCTTACTGTATTCACTAAATTGCATTCATTCTTTAATGTGAAATTCAACGTCTCCTTACATAGAAGTATTCCAATTTATTCAGTTCCATTTGAATAACCCTCCTGTGGAAATCATTGTTCAAGCTTTTAAATTGCTCATAAGGATCTGGGGTGAATTTGATGTTGATTATTTCAATGAGGACGTCAATCACATAACATGTTTCATAACTTTACATGTGCGCAGAAATTATTAAAGCCAAGGCTGTAGCCTTTTGTTGACTGGTTCCCTGATTTGAAAGAGGCCGACGCAACTGACAAACAAGCAGGCCTAGATCTCTACTGTACACCTCCTTGTCGAGTGTTGTCAACCTTGCATTTATATGCCATGGGATAGTGCATGCTGCTCGCTAATGTAAACAGTTTTTCCTAGATCAAGCTGGGTGAGGACCAAGTGATGGACTCAGTGGTGGTTGCATTGCATCTTGACTTGTCACTTCACAGCTACCTTTTAAAAGATCGCTCATTGGGAATTGTGTTGAAAAGAATGTAGAGGGTGTTAACAGTGGTCAGAAGAGTACTGTTTAAAGCGGGAGTAGAGTGAATGCATATTGAATTTATTATCGATAAAGCATTGTTCCTCCATGAATACTCACAATCAAGCAATTCATAACAATGCCGTCTTAGCTGACCGAGGAGTCAGGCCCCCAGTGGGACGTTTGCCGCCCCGTGCGCAGTGCTCAGAGAGCCTTTTACAAGGTGATCAAAACACAATTATGTTTAACTGTGACCTCCGTCGACACCGACCTTTGAAAGCACACCCAACCACAAGTCAGCTTTGTATGACATAGGCCAAATCGAAGCCACATAAACTAATCACAATAATATAAACATGGAGATGCTCATAGAGAGAATATCTGAGTATTCCAATTTTTTAAGTCAGATCACAAACATAATATAATATCATAATATTTTGTGAGAGGTTTGTTCGATTGTTTTTCTTCAGTTGCGTCGGACTATCCGTCCCAACCTTTAAGACAACACTGAAATCATATGACAGGAGTCCAATTTAAAGGTTACACCCTACCTACGTTGTTCTAGAGCAAAACGCTTTACTTGAGCCGAGAGATACTGTAATGTAGGCTAAATGAATCAGGCTACAAATCAAATCACTAGGTTGCACTACATTGACCATGAGGAAGAGCTTCAAACAACCTACTCTAAAGTGAGGAGTTTCTGTCTTAGGCTACGAAGCATAAAGTATAGTAGATACTATTTCAGCATTATCAAGTTAATAATAGGCCTACTCATGAACAAAATAAATAAACGGACGCAACGCATATAAATACAGAACATCAACATTTATTGAACTGAAATATATAAAAATATGTTTTGTATAAGAAACAGATGTTTTTGTTTTAGTTCCACATAACTAAGAATCTTAGGCTACTAGTCACAGCAGTTTTTGACATAAGAAACATTTTCAGGTTCAATGCGTTTATTCCACACAATCGCTTACAAGATATTAACAAAGGGATGGTGTGAAGGGGACATATTATGAAAACACTTTTCCTGGGATTTGGGGTGTTGTTTTGGGTCTCTGGTGCTCCCACAAGCATACAAACTTTGAACAAAGTCTGTACAGGATTTTTTGAGTCAGATGTGCATTTCTGAAAGTACGCCGCCTACTGTTACCGAACGAGCGAGTCCGTTTCGGCGCCCCCTCCTACGTAGGAAGGGGGCACAGTTGAATATTACCTCCCACTTCCCCACTTCCCTCCAATCAGAGCATAGCTAAGATTTTGTGGACCAGCGGACCAGCAGCTCCGGCGGGGGGAAATCGCCGCAGCCCTGCAGCTAAACTCTGGGAGAACAATCCCTTTCTCTGCCGGACTGCTGCTCCGGCGGGTGTACTCCGGGAGCTGAACTGCCGCAAAAGCTGCCAGGTCCGGCGGGGGTAGGTCTCAGCGGCAGTCCGGCAGCTCAGCCGCCGGCAGCTCAGCTCCCGGAGTACAATCCCTTTCTCCTCCATGTCGCGGATCATGGACTTCAGAGAGTCAAGGCAAAAGTTCCTTTCCCCCAATTCCTCTCAACCAGATATCCCCCACTACGAGTCTTTACTTGTTGTGGAAGTGCCAGAGCAGCAGACTTAGTCTTTATGAATCATCATCTGAGGCACATATAGCTTTTGGCTGTGATATTAGTTATAATATTATATAAATACCCATATATAACATTATTATTATTATATTATATGATATAGAGCTCCAGGAGTCCGTAAACGGCAACAATCCCTTTTCCTCCATGCTGTGGTTCAGTCTGACAGCTCATTGGTCAATGGGGAGCCGCTCATTTGCATTAAAGCTACAGACACCAGAAACAGCGCATTCTGAAGGGACTGAAACAGAGGGGATTAGAGGTAGGTGAGATTTTTTTTCCTAAAAGCTATTTCCAGCAAACAGCTTCAAAAACATGTCACATGTCTGGAACTCAAATACTATGTTTACTTGTTGGGAAAACACCATAACAGGTCTCCTTTAAAATAAATTATTCCTCCAATAACAGCTGTAAGAGAGAGAAAGATAAAGTAACTTTAAGGTCTAGAGAAGATTTCGACCAATATAAAAAAAATATGACGGTTGATATGGTTCTGGTTGACTAAAAGTATGATTTTATAATTTCAAATAATTCAAACGGAGAGCAAAAGACAATGCATAACACTCCGGAAATGCAACACAACAAAATGAAGAATTTCGTTATTTACACTTCCTGTTAAAACCATCCTTCACAATAAGGGTAGCCTTACCCTTTCGATTAGAGTTTTGTCATTACTAAAAGAATAAAAGTTACATATGCTACAACTTATTATTATGTATTACTACTTGAAAAAGTAACAACGTTTGTGTCATATAACTCTGTTAGAAATATCATTATTTACACTTTACAAAAAAGGCTACTCGTTTAATTTTTTATGAATTAGTTATTTTAACCCTGTTGCATAAAAGGGTAGCAGCATCTGCCAATTGCATAATGACAGATTAATCCTTGCAGGCTTTGTAATGTTTGCACAATATTAACACTGGCTATACATATATATATATTTATATTACATTATATCATGTTCATTTTTTTATAACTTATTATCCATTAGCTAAATCCAAACATTATAAAAACTATGGATTGTCTTTTGAATAGCCTACATTGCTCTCGCTACAAAACGGGAAACACAGCCTATCACTTGATTAGCGTGCTTTCAGCCCTTGTCCAGGGCAAACTTAACAATAAATTATCAAATCCCTTCGGTGTTGCAGCAAAGGGGAACGTAATTTGCTTGGTTTTAGGACACTGGGCAATAAATCAGGTGTAGAATGTGATCGAAGTAGCCCTTGAGTCTGATTCTCAAGTCTCCTGCTCTGTAAAAGAAGGTGCTTTCAAAATCTAAATCACAAACAAACCTTCCAGACATTGGCACTTTACCTGTGTTTCAGCTTTCCTGTGTGAAGGTCCCAAAAGAAGAACATCACATATTTGTGTAGAACAGCTGACAGAGTCTCAGCTATTCTAAAGTGATGGCAAAAACGGTTCTGCCAGTCGTTCCGTTTTATTTTTATTTGCTTTCAAAGCTTCAGCCATTTTAAGTTCTCAGCATAGTAACACACAAAACACACAAAAACAGTAATAAAACTAAGATAAAATATTCTCCCTGGCAGTTAAAGCTGTTACATTCTTAGCAAATGACCATGCCATTATAATCAACAATGGCCCTTTCTCTGGCAGATCGCCCTCGGCCTTTCTCCACAAGTACTCTTTTCCTGTCTTTATGTCTGCTGCTTGATGTCCACGTATCTCGTCATTAGCCTCTCACATCTTGTCTCTCTTCTGTATTTCCACAATGGAGGCTCGTGCAGAAACTATGACCATCTCGCTGTCTTCTCAGCTCCTCTCTTTTGGGTAGCAGGCTCAGCACTGGGTTCCTCCAGGCTGCCGGATTACAACACAACTGCGCCTGGATACGGCTGTTCTCCAACTCTGGCTCTCTATTGAACAGATTTCCTTCTCTGTCTCTTAAGCTCCGCTTT
>NC_044062.1:17125549-17130549 GCF_902167405.1 Gadus morhua | reverse complement strand
AACCCGACAGAGCGCCCCGGCCCCGGGTGAACCCTGGTGCCCGCGCTCCATCCACCGGCGCCGTGACTAAAAATGCCATGCTAATGTCACGGCAGATGTAGCGATTGGAGATCCCCGCCGCGATCCCCCCCCCCCTCCCCCGTGTCAGCCCCGCCGCACCACCACCGCCTCGTCCCGAGTCGAGTTGATTAGTGTCGGGACATCAAAGGAGGCTGGGGTGCTGGGCGCGGGGTGCGGGGTGGGAGGAGGGGGTGCCGGGAGGTGCTGAGATAAGGCCTCAGCTGAGGATTGAGGGGTGGTAGTGTGTGTGTTAAGGGAGGTGGCTAGAGAAGGGCGGGGTATTCTCAATATGCTCATGTTTTGGGGATTGGGACGCATGTCTGTCTGGGACTTCTTCACAGACCCTCCCCTGCCCCGCCATAACTCAACTTCTTCCCCTTCCCTTCCCTCCTCTTAGCAATCTTCAAAGAGTTGCGCCAGGCGACTCGGACTCTGTTTGCGTCGAGCTAAGAGATAATCTATCGGGGGCTATAAACATCAATCGATGGGAAGATAGGGCGCGCTGTAAATACGCCGTCTTCACACCTGCACGCGCAAAGACACTCACACGCAGGAACCAAAGCCGGGTCTCTGATGACGATCTGTGCCTCGCCGATACGCGAGTGCAGCGGGCCGAAGGAAGAAAAAAAGACGGTTGCGCACGCATGTTTGTGTGGGCGGCGTTAAAGTTTTAGGCTGCATCGTTATCGTCTCCGGCGTAAATCACTGGTTAACGTAACTTCCCCGTCCCCTGGCACCTCCCTTCCCGTCAAAGGACCCTGAGACAACCTGGCACCCCCTCCTTATCTGAGAGAGTCTGGGCTAGGGTTGGCCACAGGAGAACGTCCCCTCACCCGGTTATAACCGGTCATTAATTATACATTGGGTTGTCTTGGTTTGCAGCCCTTTCCTCAGCCGCTTGCCCCCGTCACGCCCCCGCCGGACTGTGCGGGTTCAGGAGCCACAGAGGCTGCATCCACCTCATGATAACACCTCTGATATCAATTAAGGTGGAATTTTGTAATTTGCAGAGGAGAAAAGAGAAGAGTCGACGCTCGTGTTGCCCTTGCATGCTAATTGTGTAGGCTTCTGAAGGCTGCGTAAAGTCTGGTCAATCGCTAAAGCTGTTTTTTTTTCAAGAATGTGCTGTATTACTGTAAGTAGTAGTTATTTACTGGATAATATGAATATTAATGAAGGAATGCTCGGAATTGTAATATGTTTAGTCAGAGATATCAAGAAAATATAATCGGAATGCACTTGTTTTGCGCACCACTCATTTTTGATTGGTGCACCATGGTCGGTTAAAGAAATGAAAGTGAAACGTGTTCTAATTAAAAAGGTTAAGCTGTTCAATAAAATGTCTAGATTTGCCTCTGCATTGGCAGATGCCTGTGGTGGATATCTATCTACACAAATTGGGGATGCCTGAAGATGCCAAGCCACCTTAAACAGGTATAAACGTTCTTGGATGTTATGCGGTAATGGGACAAAGATGTATGCTTAACAGATCTTTATTGGTTTAATATCCTCACTGCCTTTCAGTCACATTTAATGAGATTAAGTAAGCACAACCAAAGTTGAAGTGCATTGTGTGCAAGTTAACTGAAGCTTGTTCAAGTGACAATGGTGATTAAGGATGTGTTCTTTCTCACGCGCAAACATAGACTCTCTCTCTCTCTCTCTCTCTCTCTCTCTCTCTCTCTCTCTCTCTCTCTCTCTCTCTCTCTCTCTCTCTCTCTCTCTCTCTGTCTCTTTCTATTGTGCACTCACACTGTCTCTCACACACGCACGCAGTACTCATTCACCATTCACGCATGCACGCACACGCACATAGACACAAGTGTGTGTGTGTCTATGTGTGTACACACATGTACGCACACTCATGTGCACAGCAGATCACAACAGCAAACCCCTGGCCACCTCTGCCAGCCACACTGATCCATCCCATCATGTAGTGACGCCACGCTCTCAGCTGTGTTTATTCTTCTTGTCACTTATTCATTTATTACTATTCAGGTCAGTGTCACTGCTAAGTGTCTACTTTGTATTCACGGGGAGGCTCCCGCCACTGTGCAAACAGCATAACATATATATGTGCGTGTGTTTGTGCATGTTTTTCTGTGTGTGTGTGTGTGTGTGTGTGTGTGTGTGTGTGTGTGTGTGCGTGTGCGTGTGCGTGTGTGTGTGTGTGTGTGTGTACAGAGAGGGTCTGGGGCAACAGATACTCACATTCTTACACACAAACAAAAGGTTATTCCATTGCTGTTTTAACACTGAAGTCATAAAAGACACAGCTGAAATGGCTGTGAGGGCATAATGTTCCTTAAGCGACGTGACACATGGCAGCCATGGCCATGTGGTACCAGTTCCTGCTATCAGTTCAAGTGTTTTCTGTTACGTCTGCTTTATTTTTTAACCAAGGTGTCTTCCCATTCTTTGCGAAAAGGTTTAAAGAAAAAACCATTACTTCATAAACACAGACAAAAGCTGTTAAGGGATTTGTAAGTGTGAAAGCAATCAATATATATCTGTGATGGGGAGGGAGGAGAGTGCTGGGTAATATCAGTGTGTCTCTGCCCTCTCCACAGTTTTCCGTTAGACGCCAACCTGTAGGGCCTGGGAGGCATTTCAATGAGCATGGATCCAAGTGGAATCCATTGTAAGGTTCAGATCAGGACAAGGATGTTTATCCAGCATCATCAGCTTTCTTTTTTGTAAACATTGATCCACAGCCCCCAAATCCCACCTTTTCCCAACAAGCCTTAAGGTCAAACAATGGACCACGCGTGTCCCTGTGTCTTTAAAGTAACTTGAATGAATTCATTATTTAACTGCATCCTCATCATCATCATCATCAGCATCATCATCATCATCATCATCATCATCATCATCATCATCATCCTCATCATCATCATCATCCTCATCATCATCATCATCATCATCATCATCATCATCATCATCATCTTCATCCTCACCACAGAGGGCCCTGCTCCGAGCAGTGCACGTGCTCCTCATTCCAACCTGCATCCTTGGAAGTTTCATGTCCCCCCCCCCCCTTTCCCCCCCCCCCCCCCCCCCCCCCCCCCACCGTGTGCGCGTTGTACCGCCAGGGGACCTACCCTGATCCTTTTAAGCGTGTTACCGGACTGACCCCCCCCCCCCCCCCCACCTTCCCTTCCTTTCATCAACGTGATAAAAGCCTTCGCCTTCGCCCGTCTGATGGCACTTCCCCGGCTCCCCTGCCTTCCTTCAGACACGCCGCCGCCGCCCGCCGCCCCGCGACGCCGGCTCTACACCCTCGTCCAAATTAAGAATGCAAATGGAAGAGGCTGTAGCATCACAAAGCCAGCGCTGACCTATATTACGACTAATGATGGGCCACAGTGTCGGAAAGAGGAGGCGGAATGAAAGAGAATTTGAATGAAGCTGACCCACATACAAAGAGAAGCCACGACCAGTCGGGGAGAAAGAGAGAGAAAAAGGGAAAGTGGTAAAAAAAAAAAGAAAGAAAAGGGAGCTAGATTACCCCGATGTTACTAAGTAGGCCACAGCGGGCCTTCTTAGGGGGTGGTGCCCCTGTTACCCTCCTCTTCGGCGAGATGTACGTCGCTGATGAAGGATCACGGACACAGGTCCCCCCCCCCCTCGTGCCCCCGTTCCCCCGCCCCCCCTGTACCAATGCACCATCGAGCCCCTTTCCGAGTGCATTGTGATTATTGTTACACGGGGGGGCTTCCGGGTTGTCGTTCACACTCCCTATAGGCCGGTCCCCCTCCCCCCCCCCCCTCTTACTGTACTTCTGTGTCTCCCCATCACTCTGGCGCTTCTTGTGAATACCACCATCACCTGTGGGATACAGCAAGTTCAGTGAGCTGTCGTTTCATTAGATTATTGTGGTTTTGGGATGAGGCTTGAATGTCAACCGTAACAGTTTTTCGAGGTTGGTGGTTTCTGTTGAATGACATGAAAGGGAAATGATTGCGTCTGCTTAGTCATCGTGTCCACGGTATCAAAGATCATTTCTGAAAACGTTTTGTACACTTTGCATTTGAGATTTTTTTTCTATGGAGCCATGGTGAGTCAATAAAACCACATTTGTATGCATAATGAAAGCAGTATTTGATCCAAAATATCCCCTTCAAGTTCAAAATAATTAATAAATAATTTCGATTTAAAAATATTTTCAATGAACATCCACATTAACAATAATGAGCTGTGATTGACAAGATCAAGTAGGACTGAGCTATTTGGATATTGACTTCAGCTCATAAATAATGACTCTAAACTTTGTTTTTTGATCAGGGTTACACACAAATTAGCTCTCCTCAAGTACACACACCCATACAACATGCCCCTCCATGCCCTCCCCCCAAAATAAAATCTATGAGCACTTTGCATTTGGCTTCATGCATATGAAGGACATCTTTTTCAGTCTAACCAGAGCCCCAGCAGGAAATGCGTGGTTTCCTGAGCTGCCATGGCGGTCAGGTAGTAATTGGTGTGTGTGTTAATCCTGGGATAACAAGTGTTTTCCAAAGAGAGTCAATGATCATCTTCCAAGGTCAGTTTAGCCTCGTACGCTGCATGCATAATGGTGAACGCTGAGGCTAATAGGAACATAATCACATCACACAAAGACACACACGTACACACACACGCAAGTACACACACAAACACACACACACAGAAACACACACACACACACACAAAAACACACACTCACTTGCACACACAGAAACATAACTGCAAACCCCCACCCACACAACACATACACACACTCTCACACACACACACACACACACACACACACACACACACACACACACACACACACACACACACACACACAGACATATACAAATATACACACGCACAATCAAACACACACGCATGCACGGAAAGAAATACACACTCAGAAACACTCGCATACACAGAAACACAATTCCACACACACACAC
>NC_044062.1:17115549-17120549 GCF_902167405.1 Gadus morhua | reverse complement strand
TTGGACAAGATGCATCAAACACTATGTGCGTTAATTTCTTGACTTGTGTATTGTGTTTTACGTGTTTTGTAAGGGACCTCTGTGTGTGTTGTTTCTGTGTGCTCTGGTGTATTTGGGTCTGTGTGCAAACAAACACACAAACAAACACACAAACAGACACACACACACACACACGCATGTGTTGTGTGCATATTCACAAACCTTTCAAGAAAGCTGGGCAGTGGTAATCCGACCTTACCTGCGCGCCTGACGAATCCAAACAGCGCTGACCCTGTGCTCCGCCTTAAACGTGCACGCGTTTAATAAAATCATCAACCCTGGAGCGGGCCAGTCACGCTACCATTACTGTGTCCACGCCTGAAGAATACTAAGCACAGAGGGAGAGAGAGAGGGAGGGAGAGAGAGAGAGAGGGAGAGAGAGAGAGAGAGAGAGAGAGGGAGAGAGGGAGAGAGAGGCAGAGAGATGGAGGGAGGGAGAGAGAGAGAGGGAGGGAAGGTGACTGAGAGAGATAGAGAGGGAAGGAGAGGGAGAGGGGGAAGGAGAGAGAGGGAGAAGGAGGCAGAGAGCTGGAGGGAGAGAGAGCGAGAGGGAGAAACAGAGAGGGGAAGAGAGAGGGAGAGAGAGAGGGAGGGAGAGGGAAAGAGAAAATGAGAGTGAGAAAGGGAGAAAAGAGGGGGTGGATAAGAGAGCCAAATTAAATCACTCATGTCAGTGTGCTAATAGGCCACTCTGATTGTCAACCTCACTGGAAGCCGGTGCGTTACAAAAACAGAATAGTTGGAAATCAAGTACAATCTATTAGGGCCAATGCGGCGCAGAAAGTGTATAACAAGGGGTCATTACAACATTATGTAAAACCCGGGCGAGCTGGATTTCCATACGGCAGCCATTTCCATGTTATTATGGCATAAGGGGTTAGGTCGTGATTAGACATGGTGGGATGTCTACACCGCTGTGTGTGGAACATACACACGCACACCCACACCCACACAAATACCCACGCACACACTCACACACACACACACACACACACACACACACACACACACACACACACACACACACACATACACACACACACACACACACACACACACACACACAAATTCATATAAAGGATGCAAGCAAACACCCATGAACACATTTGCAGACAAACCCACTCTTTTTATTTTAGAATATGTGTATTGTTGTTTTTTTCTTAATGTCATGTTTCTTCCTGTTAAAATGTGATAACTCCTCCTTTACTCTGACGTCTGCTCTCCTGATTGAGCTTTTTCTCCCGTCCGTTTGATAGGACCCCCGCCTTCCCCCTGTTCTCTGCTACATGGCTTTTCCTGCGGCACCAGTTCGGTTCAGGGAAGTTTTTAAGTATGCAGCGCATGCCATATTCGATACCCTTTAGTGCACACGGACTGAGTAGCTGTCAAAAATACAACAGGCATCTCAAGTAATTATGCTAATGTATGCAAAACATTAACAAGAAGAATTAAAGGCACAAATGAGGTGGCTACACTTGAATTGTTAAGATTATGAATAATTACCATGAATCTTTTTTGCTCTTAATATAACTTGTTTTTGATAAACAAAGCCTTAATTATCGGAATACTTTAGAGGATTCTGGTGACCTTCATTAATCTTAGACAACAAGTCTCCGGTGAGACTGGAGATGAGGCAAACGTGCACACGCGTGTCCGCACACACGGCCACGCACACACTCTGTCCCTCGCTCTCTCTCCTGCTCTCTCTCTCTCTCTCTGTCTCTCTCTCTCTTGCTCTCTCTCTCTCTCTCTCTCTCTCTCTCTCTCTCTCTCTCTCTCTCTCTCTCTCTCTCTCTCTCTCTCTCTCTCTCTCTCTCTCTCACACACACAGACACACAACACTCAGCAACACACACACTCTCTCGTATACACACACGCAAAGTCAGTCACCCACTCATAGGCAGAGAGGGTAAACACACACATGGCAGCGCATATGCTAACCAGCCACTTCAGCCCTGAAGCAGCGAGACAGACAGGTAACATCTCCTAGTTAAGCCAAGAGAATGCCACCCTACCCTCCCCCACTTCCCCCTTCCCCCTCCCCCACCCCACCCTTACCCCCCACTGGTCCAGGCATGCTGAGCCAGAGGGACAGATGCACACACACACTTTTACACACACATACACACAAACACACACGCACACACACACACACACACACAATCACACACAGCAGGTGACTGTGGCTCCCCGGAGACGTTGGCATCACAAAGTCCTCCACTAATTACAATTACATCTTACTTTGTTTTCCAGCCTTCCACTCTCCCTCCAACTTTGGACATGAATATTCTGCCCGAGATGCCCTGCATTAGACATGCTGCTCAACGTGTGGCGTAATTAAGAAAGAATGGCACAGTGTGATGGGATGAAAACACTGAGGTAGCGCAAAACAAGCACCACCATAAGAGAAGGAGAGAGAGAGAGAGAGAGAGAGAGAGAGAGAGAGAGAGAGAGAGAGAGAGAGAGAGACCGAGAGACCGAGAGAGAGAGAGAGAGAGAGAGAGAGAGAGAGAGAGAGAGAGAGAGAGAGAGAGAGAGAGAGAGAGAGAGAGAGAGAGAAAGAAAAGAAATTGTGTGGGCTTTATTCTCTGCAGAACATAAGAACAGTAAAGTACGGGAAAGTTTACTTGGAGCGCAAATTTGATTCTAAACGGTGTGGTAATGTCGTCCAATAAGCCCAAAGCACTCTCATCGTATCCTCTATGGTGTCTGGGAGAATCATTAGGGTTGTAATGGGTTTGTTTATGGGGACCCAGTAAGTAGAGTGGTATAACACTCTCACAAGGAATTTTGTATTAATCTGTCATAATTTCAAGAATTTCTTTTCTGCTTGATTCGTTCTATTCTGATGTTATTTCATGAATGCCATTTATATAATTCCCTGGAACCCATCCAGATGTATCTCCTCCTGTCCACTGGGCTAGTTTTTCCCTTGCCTCTTTGAGTGTTTAGGGTGCGTTATGTCAAGTTTGATAATTCATTTGATTTTCTGTCAGGAATTATGGTAAGGAAGGGCGGTACTAATAAACTTCACTCCACCCTTTCACAATCCAGAAGCATCTAGCATGCAGGACAAATCGAACCCTTTTGAAACCCTTCTTGAATGTAACAATTTTCCGAATTTCAAAGGATCATGTGTTCTTAATATGCAGTTAAGGTCAGGAGTGTTTAGGATCAGCAGATGGTTCTGATTAATAAGCATGTGTGATTCCGAAGGACACTGCCCCTTTAAGGGCTGACTGTCAATCAAACTCTGATTGCTGATTGTTTTCGTTGGGATGGTGTGTCGTTTGATTTTGTTTCATCAAGAATACGGCTACACCCATCTTAAAAGCCCATCTCCAGGGATGCAGAGCAAAGAGTCACGCCCCTCTGTCTCTCTAGTTATTTATAACTCTCTATCTGTCTGTCTCTCTCCCTCTCTCCTCTCTCTCTCTCTCTCTCTCTCTCTCTCTCTCTCTCTCTCTCTCTCTCTCTCTCTCTCTCTCTCTCTCTCTCTCTCTCTCTCTCTCTCTCTCTCTCTCTCTCTCACACTCTCCCTCTCCCTCTCTCTCTCTGACACTCTCTCTCTCGCTCACACTTTCTCTTTATCCCACAACTCACAAACTCTCTCTCTTTTTGCCTAGCTCAAGCTCTCTTTTTATCCCACAGTCTGTCTCTCACTCTCTCTATCTCTCCCTCTCTTTCTCTCTATCCCTCTCTCTAATTGATACCCTCACACATGCTCTGATCATTTCCCCTTTTCCTCGCTGTTGTCCTCCGCTCGCAGAAACAGAACAACATGTGAATTATTACATGCAGACATTAACATCCACGCATACTGACGCACATAAAATTTCAGAACATCAATAGACACTAAAAAGAAAATTAAAATGATAAGTTTGTCCATTAGTCAGTCGAGATGCACACACACACACTCACATACACACAAGCACACGCACGCAGACACACACACACACATTAGACACACTGACACACACACACGCAGACACACACACACACACACACACATTAGACACACTCACACACACACACACACACAATCTCAATCACTCCCTCTCACACACACACACACACAAACAAACACACACACACACACACACACACACACACACACACACACACACACACACAAAATATGTGCCACTCACTCTCCCATACACCCACACACACACATAGCCCCACTCTAAGAGTCACATTAAGAATTCAAAGGCACAGATAGCCCTGGTCAAATTGTGTGTTTTGCTATTGATGTGATCATCTCCCGAGCCAGTAGGGATTGTGATAAACAAATCAGTGGCCAAGCAGCACCATCTCATCTCATACTTACGCCATGTACTTTAAAACCTGCCTCCACCTCCAGGCCCTCGCCATCCACAAGCTACAGTTTATGTTTCCCAATGTCACAACAACGTGGCCCCTTATTTCTGAAAGGAGTACAAGCATGGATGAAAAATGTTTTTCTGTAACTCCAAACGTGAATCTTTTAAAAGTCAACATTGTCATTCATGAACTAGATGAAAACAATATTAAAGGTCTAGTGTGAAGAATTTAGAGACATCTAGCGGTGAGGTTGCAGATTGCAATCAATTGAATAAGAATTTATAACATGTGTGCCGTTGTATCGCAAGAGCTTCGTTTTTGATACACACCTGCTCATCATAATCGCCTGCAAACTGCCATTCGTTACACTATGTTACCCTTGGATTCCAAAGCTTGTGAAACTCAAATCCTCTGAATAAATAGTACAAATAGTACAATAGTACTCCTTTTTGTTAAAGGAGGCACATAAGCACATCTTCGCTGGCTATATGGAGGGCGTTCAAGAGAGGGCTAGGCTTCCATGGACACATGTTATAACGCAATGGTTTGTGTGGTGCTCAGTCTGGCCTCCGGTTGATGTTGATTGCCGTGTCTGAGACGGGGTTAAGCTTCTTGGCGCAGATCATATAGAAAAAGGC
>NC_044062.1:17110549-17113049 GCF_902167405.1 Gadus morhua | reverse complement strand
GCCGTATGGGTGGAGATTCTGCTCATTGACTCCAGGAGTCATGGTGTTCCCATGTTAGACCTGAAATCTCTCACACGTGCTGTGTGGCTGTCACTGTGGACGTTTTTGTTGTTGTTGTTGTTGTTGTTGTTGTAATGGGTGTCATTGGCATCCTTGTGGAGGCAGGGTTACTTTCCCAGAGAAAAGTAAGGAGAGTAAGAAAGTGTCTGCCTCGGACACGCCAGTTGGAGGCCCAGCATGTCCGTGTCAGTCTCTGTGCTCCCTTGGGTGCCCTTACACACATTCATAGGCGGGTGGTGTGTACCCACTTGTCTACTGATGCACCCCGACTCGTACACCCCCCACACTTCCTTCCGTGCAAACAGATGTCCCTCCTTTTGGCCAACATGTGGCCAGCTTTGATGCAGTTAACACGTGTAGCCTCATTAATACCATACTATACACAAATACATAGATACATAGATAACAGATACATGCATACATACATGCATACATGCATAGATACAAAACATACATACGTACAAACATACATTCACATATATTCAGACATACTGTACATACATTCAAATATGCATTAAAAAATATAAACATACATGCATACGTATACATATACATATATATATGTACTCACACATACATACATACATACATACATACATACATACATACATACATACATACATACATACATACATACGTATATGTACATATATAGGTAAGACCTTATAATAAGGTGCCATAATAAATAGCAAATTAGTCATTACCTAACCCTTTATAAATATTTTTTAATTATTACTAAAATATCTATTTGGCACAAGTTAATCGTTTATTTTCACTGACCACAGAGTTTCGCTGTTAGGGTTCGGGTTAGGGTCGTGTGTTAGGGTTAGGGCCTTGTGTTATGGTTAGGGTTAGGACCGTGTGTTAGGGTTCGGGCCGTGTGTTAGGGTTAGGATTAGGGTAGGGTTGTGTCGTAGGGTTGGGTTAGGGTTATGCAAACAACTTAATTATTAACTTGTGCCAAATAGATATTTTAGTAACAATTAACACATTTTAACAAAGGGTTAGGTAATGAGTAGTTTTCAATTTATTATGGCACCTTGTTATAAAGTGTTACCCATATATATTTGCACAGATATATGCATAGAGATAGAACACAAAGAATAGAAGGTGTTAGGTTTTCATCCCTACAAGCAACGTAAAGCATGAAAAAAATTAAATACCTATTAAGAGGCTTTGAAAAAAGTTACACCATAAGAGGAAAAAAGGGTGGCTATAAATGATGGCGGGGATTTCTGTAATGACCAAACCTTTCGGTCCCTGGGTGGCATTTTGAAACACAGCGACACCAGAGAGGAATGAAGATTAGCGTTAGCGATCAACAAGAAAGTCAACAGCCATGCGTTTCCATTCATTTCCTTTGGTGCAATTTGCGTTGAAAGCGACACGCCATTTACATTCACCATAATCACCCGAGAGATGAATGCACACATAAGGACGAGAACGGAGGGAGAAAAGAAAGAGAAGGAGAGGGGGAGAGTCAAAGACAGAGGGGAGAAACAGTAGGAGGGAAAGGAGAGAGAGAGAGAGAGAGAGAGAGAGAGAGAGAGAGAGAGAGAGAGAGAGAGAGAGAGAGAGAGAGAGAGAGAGAGAGAGAGAGAGAGAGAGAGAGAGAGAGAGAGAGAGAGAGAGAGAGAGAGAGAGAGGGAGAGGGGGAGAGAGGGAGAGAGAGAGAGAGAGAGAGAGAGAGAGAGAGAGAGAGAGAGAGAGAGAGAGAGAGAGAGAGAGAGAGAGAGAGAGAGAGAGAGAGAGAGGGAGAGAGAGGGAGAGGGAGAGAGAGAGGGAGAGAGAGAGAGAGAGAGAGAGAGAGAGAGAGAGAGAGAGAGAGAGAGAGAGAGAGGGAGAGAGCAAGGTGCAACAGGCACGCACGCCCATCAGAAGTTGCTCGTAATGTGCAGGCATTCACCCATTGGACGAACATCTTTCACTTTATTAGCATGACAAAGAACACAATCATTTTGGCTATGCCTGAGTGCAATTTTCATTAACTTTCAAATGATTTATTAACAAAAGTGTCAGGAATGCTATAAAGCTTCAGGCCCCAACCAAAACCAAGAGAGAGACTGAGGGAGGGAGAGAGAGAGAGAGAGAGAGAGAGAGAGAGAGAGAGAGAGAGAGAGAGAGAGAGAGAGAGAGAGAGAGAGAGAGAGAGAGAGAGAGAGAGAGAGAGAGAGAGAGAGAGAGAGAGAGAGAGAGGGTGTGGGGGAGGGAGGGAGAGAGGGAAAAACAGAGAGTGGGGAACAGGGGGCAGATAGAATGAGAGAGAGGGGGATTGAACAAGAACAACAGAAAACATAATAAAGTAAAGCAAATAAAGAAACGTCATCATGGGAGATGAAAAGGGGAGACCGAGAAAGTGGCAAAGAAAAGGAACATTCTGGGTAAGGGGATAAGAGGTAGATTATTTTTGTAACGTAATATCATATTCCAAAAGCAAAGC
>NC_044062.1:17028049-17103049 GCF_902167405.1 Gadus morhua | reverse complement strand
CAGTTGAAGGAGAACAGTGTGTGTTTTTGCTGAGGTCTACAGCAGGTTATTGATCAAGGTTAGTTTACTGTAAAAACCCTGCCTGTGGCATAGGGGCCATTCTGACAGGAGCGTGTGTGGTGTGTGTGTGTGTGTGTGTGTGTGTGTGTGTGTGTGTGTGTGTGTGTGTGTGTGTGTGTGTGTGTGTGTGTGTGTGTGTGTGTGTGTGTGTGTGTGTGTGTGTGTGTGTGTGTGTGTGTGTGTGTGTGTGTGTGTGTGTGTGTGTGTGTGTGTGTGTGTGTGTGTGTGTGTGTGCATCTGCGTTTGTTCATGCGTTCATGAACATTATATTTCTTTACAGGTTGTGGACAAAGGCACCAGCTGGACAAAGTCTGGCATGAAGTGTTTGTATTTGTGAGTGTGTGTGTGTGTGTGTGTGTGTGTGTGTGTGTGTGTGTGTGTGTGTGTGTGTGTGTGTGTGTGTGTGTGTGTGTGTGTGTGTGTGTGTGTGTGTGTGTGTGTGTGTGTGTGTGTGTGTGTGTGTAACCCCAGAGACTGTGTGAGACATTTTTAGACAAGTTTTGGCAGTTGTGGTCAGTATCCGCGGTGCCTAATACTTATAGTGCCAGGGATCCACATTTTACAGTTGATCCAAGGCCTAAATGTAAAAATACAGCATTCATCTATCCCTAATGCAAAACCATATATTGATTCAATCAAAATAAGGATCATCTTATATAGTCTACTTAGATGGATCTTTACAGGATTGAAAGTATAAATCATGCATACGTAACAAATTCTTTATCTTTTTAATCTACAGTACAGATTATATTTATCGCTATGCATATCTATCCAGTGCGTTGATCAATGTATCGAAACAGAAACATCAAATAGAAAATGTATACGTAGTATATGCTGTTGTCAAATCCAAAATCAAAAAGTCGGTAGAGTGAAAACATCATTGATTCAAGGTTCAAGAGGCTTGTGGAAGTGACCATAATGAATCACCTGAGACAGTTGTCTGACTGTCTTACATCGCATCAACTTGTACAGTATACACTTCTGCCACACACATTTACGTCCATTTCTGTAAACACACAATGAATGAACCCTATTTGGTTGCGTAAATGATTTATCTGTGAGGCAGAAATGCAACTGCTTAGCTCGTTCATTGATGGGGCGCATGCATGAAATAAAAGCAGGAAAAGCAATTAAGAAAATAGTTCAGCTGTAATAATTGAAAGCAACGACAAATCTGCCTACACGTACAATTAATAATACAGATTCCAATGTCAAAGCAGCTGTTGTTTGCATAGTTGCTACTTGATTGAATCTCATTTTCTGAACATGTTTTGTTCATTTGTAGCAAGGTTGGAATTGTAATGATTGGTGTGGGTTGATCTGACCATGAAACGCTCTGGGTCTTTGATATCGTTGTCTTTGTTCAGTGTAGTTCTGCTATCCATATCTATTCAGCAGAACTTTTGCAAAATGCTGTTCAAATGCCACGTTTCACATCGATGGATATTGTGGGACTCAAACTAAAAGTGACGGACTGCATTGGACTGCATTTCGTTGCTTCTTCTCTGGCAAGGTGCCTAGACTCTTAATTGCGGTTAGGGTCTAATCGTGTTTTATAAATGTTGTGTTAAAAATGCTTTAATTGGGACACTGTGCCTTCGTAATGTGACATATTTCCAAATCAAACAGGATATTACAGAATGTGATTTGATTATTGTGGATTTTATTGGCAACAGTGGGAGGATACTGAACCAATTAAATAATATTTTTTTCTTTTTTACTTCAAACTGATTTCTTTTTTTGAGTTGGAGTGCTTTGTTGAAAAAGTATATAATGAGCATATTGAGTGGAAGGCACAAGGTAACTGCCTCTAAAATGAATACTCTGATGACTCTAAGCTAAGGCGCACACACACACACACACACACACACACACACACACACACACACACACACACACACACACACAAACACACACACACACACACACACACACACACACACACACACACACACACACACACACACACACACACACACACACCCACACACACACACAGCCAAACACACACACACACATACACACACACAAACATACATCCAGTCACACACACATGCCACACACTGAATGAATCCATGGACAGCAACACAGGACTGAGGAATCATGTTTTTTTTGTAGAGCCCGTGATCAGGTGTAATCAGTTGAGGCCCCCATTCCAAGGTGAGCTACGCCTAACCTCATGCCCCGGATTTGACTTTCCTCTCCTCTGTTTGCCACGCACGTGAGCGCAACAAAGCCTCTGTTAAGGGTCTGTCAGCGTCCGCATCCTTCTTCTGCAGATTGGAAACACAAATGCATACAGAGGCGCACGCACGAACACACGGATGCACGGGCTAGCGTTTATGTAAGGGTAGGCACATATGTGACAATGGTGCGTAGGACTTTAGCAAATGTGACAGGACAGAGACACAGCAGAAACACACCTACATCCTCACAGGCGCACACACAAACATACACACAGAACATAAATCTATAGCAAAGGGTGTTACTTTTTCAACCAATTGACAGCGAGGTGAGTTTTGGGGGGGGGGGGTGGCGGGTTCAAACTTGTTACCCTTACGTGACCTTGTGCCGAGGCAAACATCAACTTCTCAGGAGTCAGGCATATGTATGGCTGCCTTTATTTATCCTTCACTTTATTTATTTATTTATTCAATTGTCACTTTTTTGCATAGCACCAAAGAAGGATGTCACTGCAGCCCTGAGATGCACCTCTCTCTCTCTCTCTCTCTCTCTCTCTCTCTCTCTCTCTCTCTCTCTCTCTCTCCTTCCATCTCTCTCCACTCACTCCCTCTCCCTCTGTCTCTCTCTCTGTTCTTCCATCTATCGCTGCCTCTCTCACTCGCCGTCTCTCTCCAAATCCCCCTGTCTACCATATCCTCCTGTCTCCATCTCCCTTATTTTAATCCTCTTCCTCCAAGTACCCCATCCACCACAAATACCCGTCTTTCTACATACACACAGATATCTATACACACACACACACACACACACAAACACATTTATACTGTGGATTTGATAAAAAAAAACACTCACACCTACACACACACACACACACACACACACACACACACACACACACACACAAACACAAATGCACACGCACACACACAAAAAAAAATGGAAGACACACAGTAAGAACTCTCTTCTCAGCAACATCCACACAAAAACACACAAACACACAACACTTAAACCAACACTAACCCACAGTGCGTCTCTCTGTGTGGCGGTCAGTGTAATGGACGGAGCGCCCGTTACCTGCTCATGCATACAGCCGGAAAAATTGTCCCTCTGTGATCGTGCTGCGCCAACGACGCGTGATTGGTGGAAGACGGGGATGTGACAGGAAGTGTTGTGCGGCCAGATTGAGAGAGGGCACAGAGCGAGACAGAGTAGACTAGTCCGAAAGGTGCATTTGAAGAAAATTATATATCTGAAAGGACTCACAGTCCAGAGAGTGGGAATCTGTCTGAGTGAGTGTGTGTGTGTGTGTGTGTGTGTGTGTGTGTGTGTGTGTGTGTGTGTGTGTGTGTGTGTGTGTGTGTGTGTGTGTGTGTGTGTGTGTGTGTGTGTGTGTGTGTGTGTGTGTGTGTGTGTGTGTGTGTGTGTGTGTGTGTGTGTGTGTGTGTGCGTGTGTGTGTGTGTATGGAAGTGTCAGTGTATGTACGATTAGATAATTGTGACATCTTTTAGCTGTGACCTTGATGTGCAGCATGGCAGAACGGGGCAGTATTTCCTTTAAAACCGTGTCTCAGAGTAGGAAATAAACCCACATGTCAACAACATGTATCTGTGTACAATTATAATACAAAAACTAAACAATGTATATGCATACAAATACATTTAAACTGCCTCAAAAAGCACAGAATTCTTGATCATAAATGGCAACTATTTGGTTTAAATAAATATAAGTACTAGTAAAACTGACAAATTCCAAAAATTAATTATTAGTTTAAAATTGTTCTAGGAGAACATAAGTATTTGTATGGGTTATTATTTGTGTTTCTCATTTAAGTTTAACAACAAATGTAGCCGCCCTAAAATGATATTAGAAATTTTCCATGAGGTTTCAATGATAGCTTTACTTTTATTTGATTCCAAACCTTTGTGAACTTAATAAACATGTGAAAAAAACATTTTTCGTTTGATTCATTAATCCGCTACAACAGCCTCGGATCAAGACGCATCAGAAGCCGTTTTGCAGTGTTTTCCAGATTAAGAGCGCACACACACACGCACACACACACACACACACACACACACACACACACACACACACACACACACACACACACACAGAAACACACTTCCCTTTCCACCTTGAGGCACCTCATATAATGGCCTTCCTAAAATAAAGTGTTAATAGTTCAAGGGCTCAGACCGTGGTGGGGGTGGGTAGGAAGCTTATCAAGCCATGCACTAGCACCCTCCTCTCCATTCTGTTGCACTCTTACACTTCCCTTGCCTGCTGTGTACTAATTCCCTTTAATTGACTCTTGCTTGTTCGTTGTTTTGCTTCAGAAAAAAGTCGCCGCACCTGTGTTCCTGATGAACGGTACGTTTTCAATGCATCACAATGTGATATTAAGACTCTGTGTCCGCAGGCCTTGTGTGTGTTATTATAATATGGCGGGCTGAACAAAGGGAAAACATGAGGATTTCCATCAGGTTTATTTCATGTTGTCTTTAATATTCATATCGAAAACAATGACAGAAACATTGTGATATTTCAGGCAAAAGATTTGCCTGAATACCCCAGTACTACCAAAAACACACACAAAAACAAACACACACACACACACGCACACACACACGCACACACACATACACACACACATACACACACACACACACACATATCAATGCACACTTGCACACTTATTTACAAACACAATTTACACACACACACACAGAATACATGCATCATACAAACAAAGGATAATGTATTGTCATGCTGAAAATGTATGGCAAAAATAAATTAAATGCTTTGGATTCCATACACTTTATCTTCCTTCATGATCCTGCTGTGTGTATACTCAATGCTGCTCGGCCAATATGCATTATACATTTAATTTAATTAATAAATACATGCGTAATGAATACAATTTGTAAAAATAATAATTGTTTTGTGCTGTTTAATTCATAGTGTATCATGCCATTGTTAACCCTGTATCGTGACTTGTGAGTTAAGTCTCTGGCTCCGTGGCACCTTGTTAAAATACATTTCATATTAATTTATACTGACTATACTGTCCATATTTGTAAACAGATCACAGGTTTAAAAGAAAAAAACAAGGTCTGAAGGATGTTGAGAGTGCTTCTCCATACTAATACACACATTAACGCATAAGCACACTGGTGAACGATTTGATATTTAATTTAAAAGATAATTAAAATAAAAAGTGTGTAAAATAGAAACAAATCTCTTGTGGGTCTGGGGCTTTTTCACATTACACACCTACACCTTCAAAAAAGAATTAGACACTTTTTTTCCACCAAATAATTCCCATTTCTTTGTGGAATGCTTGGTGGTTGTTGGAGGCCGGAGGGGAGCTGGGACGCGGATCAGGATAGCAGCTCTCTGCTGACTGCTGCTGAGTCTGGGCTCACTGACAAACCTGGCAGCAGCAAGTGTTTGGGGAAGGATTCGGTGGAAAGGGGAATCGCATGGAGACTTTGACAAATAGCAAGAAGGTAATAAAAAATAATAAGAAAAGAGAGCGAGCAGACACTCTGTGAGCCAGAGGAAATGGGTGTCTTCGGGAGGAATTCTCTGATTGATCATAAGTGTTGATTTTTTAGAATAATAGATTATCTAATGCAGACTCTTTTGAGTTTTTGAGCGTCTGATCAGATCATGGAATGTGTGTGTGTGTGTGTGTGTGTGTGTGTGTGTGTGTGTGTGTGTGTGTGTGTGTGTGTGTGTGTGTGTGTGTGTGTGTGTGTGTGTGTGTGTGTGTGTGTGTGTGTGTGTGGGTACGAGCATGTTCTATGTGTTGGACAAAACTAAAGTATACGTCTCTATATTCATGACTCAATACCTTGATGTTGCTGAAGTGACTTGGTTTTTGCTTCAGTCTCAACCAGTCACTGCACATTGGAGAAGTTGCAGAAACAATACGGGATATCACATATGCTGACCATGAGCATTAAGCAGCCAGCGGAATCCAAAGATATCTTCATTCAGCTGGAACAGTCTAATGAGATTAGAGTATTAATAATTAAGTCAAATTTAGCCTTAAGGATCCATACATTTAACAAGATATAATGAGCAAACAAAGCTATAAAATCCTCAATCCATAACACCATATTTTATATTAATTATACATCTTGGAGTACACCCAGCTATTGGGTCAATGGGTTTCTATATGCATACATGAAGAGTGTAGAGGTGGATGTTTTTATACCTATGGATAGGCGCATGAGTGTGTATCTGCAGATTTGTGTGTGCATGTATGTGTGTGTGTGTGTGTGTGTGTGTGTGTGTGTGTGTGTGTGTGTGTGTGTGTGTGTGTGTGTGTGTGTGTGTGTGTGTGTGTGTGTGTGTGTGTGTGTGTGTAATTGCTTGTGACCACAGCACGTAGGGACATCTTTGTACATCTGCGTCAATGGGCTGCCGGCTGAGCCTGACTTGACAATCTGTGTAAGCAGGAAGGTGTTGGTGGCATAAGAGGGAGTGTCTGTGTGTGTGTGTGTGTGTGTGTGTGTGTGTGTGTGTGTGTGTGTGTGTGTGTGTGTGTGTGTGTGTGTGTGTGTGTGTGTGTGTGTGTGTGTGTGTGTGTGTGTTTTGGGGCAGAGGAGGGGGGGGGCTGCTGTCAGACAACAATCATACCCTCGTGATGCACTGAATTCACTACTTCAACCTCCCCCCTTAAAAAAAAGGAAAAAATAAACCACACCGCACCAGTCGCCACTGTCAGCCACAAAATGGTGCCCATATGCCTGGGATGGAAGCTCTCCAGATGAGTTGGTTTAGTTTGGGAAGCTAACAATGGCAGGCAGCCATATGGGATATCAGTAAACAATACAGTCAAGGTTGTTGTTTTTTTGTCTTCTTTTAATTATCTACATTGAATCTATACCTTCCTCTTACAGAACCTGAAAGTGATTGTGATAAGTTTGGCGGGAGAGGTGGAGGGGTCGCTATGGAGGTCGTCCATCCTTCACCCTCCCTTGTCGGTGTCACTTCTCGTCTCTCTCATGTCTTCCTCTTCTTCTCTTGCTAATCCCCCCCTGAGGAAGAGCTCACCACTAAGAGCGCACCGCAGAACCCCAGCTCATCCCGGGGAGACGCAAGCTAACAGGTTAGGGTGCAGGCGGGGGGGGAGCGAGAGAGATAGATTGACAGCAGGAGAGAGAGAGACGGAGACAGAGGGAGAAAGAGAGCAAGCGAGAGATAGAGAACGAGAGAGAGACAGAGAGAGACAGAGAGAGAGAGAGACAAAGACAGAGAGAGAGAGATAGAGAGAGACAGACACATCGAGAGACAAAGACAGAGAGAGAGAGATAGAGAGATAGAGAAGGAGAGAGAGTGAGAGGGAGTGAGAGTGAGAGAGAGAGAGAGACAGAGAGAGACAGAGAGAGACCGAGAGAGAGACAGAGAGAGACAGAGAGAGATATGGGAGTGGAGCTCCACTGCGTCCCTCGTCCTAATGCCCCCAACCCTCCTGTTCCTTGCCACCTCCCGCACCCACCCACTCATCGCCCCTCCCTTCCTCCCTTCCTCCCTCCCTCCCTCCCTCCCTCTCATCCCATGCGACCCCTGCTGATCCCGCCCCCGTACTGCCCGCAGGGTACCGTTACCGTGACAGCGCAGTGACAGTAATCTTTCACCGATTGCTTTTTTTTCTTCTTTTAAATAGAATGAGGTTGGTGTTGGGCTGGGAGGGGGGGGGGGGGGGGGGGGGGAGTCATTAACACCACCCCCAAGCCCCCCACCACCATTTCTCCACCACCAACACCCCTTCATACCATGACACTTAAACGATTGCCCGGAAGAAGAGAAGGGGGCACATGCGATAGCAACATTGGCACACACACACCCACAGACACACACCCACAGACACACACACACACACACACACACACACACACACACACACACACACACACACACACACACACACACACACACACACACACACACACACACACACACACAAATGGTCACAAGCAACCAGCAAACCCAGACCCAAACCTAACCTGGAGCACGGAACTCATAACTGGGAAGGCTTTCCCTTCCCGCGCGTCTAAAAATACTGAAGCACAATGCATCTGATAATAGGTTTATGCAATGCATCGGCACATGCAGGCCTGCAGCCCCTTTCCCCGCCCCCGTCTACCCTGGAGCCCATCTTGATTCATGTAAACAGTGCATGGAAATAAACAGCTTGCTTTCACGCCCATGTTTGTGATTCGCTAAAGTAGGAATCTAAAGATGTATAAAGAAAATGGAGCAGGCTTAGTAACGGCAATATAGTAATGGAAGTTGCATAAATAGTTGTAACAGTAGCCGTAGTAGGCTAGTAGCAGTTTCAGTAATAGTGTGAGTCGCAGTAGCCGAAGCAATAGCAGTAGTAGTAACAGTAGAAGTAGCAGGAGTTAGCAGTATTGCTGGTAACAGTATGATTAGCAGTAGCAGTAATAGTAGCAGGAGTGGTAGCATTAGTAGCAGTAGTAATATCAGTTGCAGTCGTAGTAATAACACTGTTAGTTGTAGCAGTAGCACTAGCAGTAGTGGGAGATGTAGTAGTAGTAGTAGTAGTAGTAGTAGCAGTAGCACTAGCAGTAGTGAGAGAGGTAGTAGAAGAAATAGTAGTAGAAGCAATTGTAAAAGTCAAAGTTATAGTTACACTTGAAGTAGTTATAGTTGTAAGCAATAGTTGCAGAAGCAGAGGTAGTATTCCTAATTGGTGGTAAAATACATAATTGTGGGACACTCATGTTGACTTTACCGTGCCACAAAAACCGTACCACTAAAGGGCAGAAATAACGCTTTTTATGAATACAATAAAGAGCAGGAGAGAAAAAGCGAAGAGGAGGTCATGTGAAACTTCTTGACTCGTACTCTGTAGAGTCATTTGAACACGTGTTATTATTAATTGTGAGTTTAGGTACTCGTATAAAAGAGGATGATTCATTAAACGCGGCGAGCGACGGATGGCGTGTCCATGCGCATGTCGGGAGTGCGTACTCAGGGACTCCAGACAAAAGAGAAAAGGAGTTAGATTTAAGAGTACTGTCGCTAGCGGTAAGCCAAGTGGCGTCAATAAATTCTAATACAGTCGTGGTCGTTTTGCCGTGCGAAAAAAGAAAGGGACAAAAGAAAAAAAGAGTGAGAACAAATGTATTTTCCTCCTATCTATCAGTCTTCCGCTCTTTCCCAAGTGAGAACGACACAGAGGGAAAAATATGCTTTCTCTCTCTCCCTCTCTCTCTCTCTCTCACAGACACACACACACACAAACTTCTCTCTCTCTCTCTCTCTCTCTCTCTCTCTCTCCCTCCCTCTCCCTCTCTCTCTCTCTCTCTCCCTCTCTCTCTCTCTCTCTCTCTCTCTCTCTCTCTCTCTCTCTCTCTCTCTCTCTCTCTCTCTCTCTCTCTCTCTCTCTCTCTCTCTCTCGCTCTCTCTCTCTCTCTCTCTCTCTCTCTCCCTCTCCCTCTCCCTCTCTCCCTCTCTCTCTCTCTCTCTCTCTCTCTCTCTCTCTCTCTCCCTCTCTCTCTCTCTCTCTCTCTCTCTCTCTCTCTCTCTCTCTCTCTCTCTCTCTCTCTCTCTCTCTCTCTCTCTCTCTCTCTCTCTCTCTCTCTCTCTCTCTCTGCTGTGTGTGTCGGTGTGGGCTGACAGCACAGCAGATGGTGGTTTAAACAGTGAATTTACGAGCGCCACAATCTTAATGTTGCAGAAAGGAAGGAGAAGGACTCACATCAAACGCCACTGACAAATGCACTTGCTAATATTAATGCACTCCTCATTCATCCAATATGCTGCTTAATTGCTTTCCTGTACACAGTAATACGGCACCTGCTGCTCAAGTCTGACACTGAAGTCGTCAGGAGAGAGTGAGGGTGACGCGCGTTTGCGAATGTGTTTGTGTGTGTGTGTGTGTGTGTGTGTCTATGTGTGTGTGTGTGTGTGTGTGTGTGTGTGTGTGTGTGTGTGTGTGTGGGGGGGGGGGGGGGGGTAGTGATGCCGGAGAGGGATGGAGGGCGAGGAGGGTGAGATGTGGAAAATAGAAGGAAGAAAAAAAAAACGAAATGGAGACCAAGGCCCTCTCTCTCTCTCTCTCTCTCTCTCTCTCTCTCTCTCTCTCTCTCTCTCTCTCTCTCTCTCTCTCTCTCTCTCTCCCTCTCTCCTTCCCTCCCTCCCTCCCTCTCTCTTCTCTCTCTCTGTCCGTGATGGATGCAAGGCTTGGGATCATGCATCGGACCTGTCAGTGTTACTAATTAAAATGTTATACTTACAGGCTCCCAGCAAGAAGAAAAAAAAGGTGGTAAGCACTCAGTAAACAATGGAGAAGAAGGGAGAGCAGGGAGGAGGGGGAGAGTGGGAGGAATATGGGAGGAGAATCGGAGGAGAGAGGAGAGGCAAGGAGTGATGTAGGAGGATGAGAGGTGAGAAGGAAAGAGGTGAGATGCAAAGAAGATGGGAGATAAGAGGAGATGAGAAGAGATGAGAGGAATGAAGAGGGAAAGGTGAGAGGAGGAGATAATAAATGTACATACATTTTCAATCTTAAATTAAAAAATACTCTGCCCCATTTATTGAAAGTAAATGGCACTAATCTGAAAATTGTAAGTACAGAAAATGAAGAGAATAGTACCGTTGACAAGAATAGCTTGCATGCATGCCTGGTTTAAAAAGAAAATACGAACATAATAGAATGTGACATCTCATTGAACTACCCGACTGCAGGACAAACTGTTACTATTTAATTGAAAAGCCCATATTAAAGACATCTCTGTAAAACACCTCACAAACACACTTATTTAAAGCTAGAATTTCCTAAAATACAGACAAAGATCCTTTGCAATATTCTAAGATCAACTCTCGCCCACTGTGCTTTTAGGCCAGAGGAGGGTTTTTTTGTTTGTATTGTTGAGTTTTTAATCAAGTTGAATGTTACTTTTGATGAACAGTGAGGATTGCACCATGTTAGGAGCCCATCTGTGGCCCTTAGATGGCCCCCTATGTCCCCTCCATTATCTGCCTTCCAGCTGCCATTTAACTTGGGGTTTGATTTAATTGTCATTTAATGATTGAATAAATTTCCAGCAAACACAAACACATTCAAATTGAATAAATCATTCACACACTATAGGTTGTTCGCCTTCATAACACACATTCTAATGGAGCAGTCTGTGGTGATTTTTTACATATTCAGATATCATCCGATATTACACAACAGCAATGAGCAAAGACTCAAAAGGTTGCGGGACAGAATCTCACATGTAAGCAATTGACAATTGACAATGCTAAGCAACTTACATATAAATTGATGGAACTGGAAGAATTGATCCATAGTTAAAATATTGGATCCCTTGAAAATAACCATGATGATTGAGTTAAAACGTCATGTTTGATGATGTCAAAATCCTCAATAGCAAAATAGAATATAAATATTGTATCCATCTTTGTATGTCTTGATCTCTTCCAAAGAGCTCTCTTTTCAGGAAGGTGGGTGGCGGGGAATTGAGAAGGTTTTATGAAAACATGAAACTGAATTTAAAGTACATGATAATAACATAATAAAATAATTATAATAATAATAATAATTAAATAAATAATAATAATATTGATCATAACGATAGTTTATTTGATTTCACTCATTATTAACCACCCTCCCATGCAGTAGTGTCTCCTACCACAGGAGTTATAGGAGGGAAATGCCCTGCTTGTGCGTTAGGTTTGGCCAGCCCATAAATGGAACCCACTAACAAAATAGATCCTAATCCAGCAAGACTGTATGCTAGCTGCCTCATTAAATGAATTATAATGTCATCTATAAAAGAAGATCAAGTGTTGATGGGGGTAGAGCCATATGTTGTCATAATGAGACACTAGGCATTGAAAACATCAGACACACAGTCAATCAGATAGGCATCGCTTCACACGGTTGCAACTGGCGCGTGCTCGTGCGCGCACGAACACTGACATAGACACACACACACACACACACACACACACACACACACACACACACACACACACACACACACACACACACACACACACACACACACACACACACACCCACACACACACACACACACACACACACACAAACAGACACACTCAAATGCACAGACACAGAGCAATTGCCTATCAACATTTTTGCATGGGTTTTTCTAATGCATACAATGGGCTACTTTGCATTTCAAATAAACAACAATACTCACACACATTAAAACATGCAAGAATGTAAATGAGCACACATTCATTTTTGCATGTTGGGAAAGCTGAGAAAATAGCTACACAAAAATATTTCTCCTGCCTCTCAATATAACCATTGATCTGAGTTTACCCTCCAATTTCCCCCGATGTAAATACAAATACTTGTAATAATTTACTGGAAAGAGAAAGAACTACAAAAAACGAGCATCAGGAAATATTTTGAGCATATTCATAGTTATCATTTGAACATTGAATTGCCATTACCACACTCAGGCAAAAGTGCCCATGTGAGTCCTCATTTAAGGAAAAGAGGAGTGTTTGTGCTGAAAAACATCTTTATGCAAAAATAATCCTCCATTTTACCGAGGTCACCGCGACTCTCGTGTTTTATTGGTTGTGTGTTTTAGGGGCACGATAAAAAGAGACAGAGAAAAAAAAAAAGGTCTCCATGCATTAATCACCGGCACATTTGCAAGCTGGAGAAAGACCACAGCATCGGCATCACTGCCGGAGATATACTACCCACAATCCATTTCAACAAGCCGACTAATTAGCCGCAGAAAGGTCAAGTAAAGTCAGAGTGTGATTAGAGAGGAGAGAGCAAGCTGAATAAGAACCAACATACATCTAGTTGTGTTTTTGGACCTCTGCCAAAATGTCTTCACCCCCCACTCTCTCTCGCTCTCTCTCGCACACGCTCTCTCCCTCTTTCTCTTTCACACACAGACACACATGTACACACAAGTACACACATACACACATATACACACACAGAATTGACTCTCCTACCTCCACACCACTGTGACTTAAGCTGTTTTTGCTGCAAACGGTGGCTTCAATATTTAATGAAACGCTTATGTTACCCGCACCTGGGCGCATTGGCTGAGCACTGGCCAATCAGGTACAGGCTGTCCCAGGAGAGTCATTATGGACCAGCTACTTGAAGAAAACAAGGCAGGAAGGAATCCAGGAATTACAGTAGGGAGCAAGGAAGGAAGTATAATAAATAAAGGAAATAAATAAAAAATTAAAGAAAGAAGGAACGAAAGAAAGAAAGAAAATAAATGAAAGGATGAACGAATGAAAGAAAGAACAAAAAATAGAATGAATGAAATAATGAAAACCTGAATGAGGAAAGAATGAAAGAACGAATAAAACTAAAGAAGAAAAGAAAGAAAAGTTCTTCATGCCCAAAGATCAGACGTACCTGGCCGCCAGCCTGGGGGGGCCAGACCTCCGTACGGCTAAAGTGCAGTAGCTGGAGGCTGAAGACCCTACGAATACACTGCGTCTTTACAGCGTGTGTGTGCGTCGTTCTGTGTGTGTTTTTGTGAGTATATTGAGGCATTGAGTTTGTGGGTGCAGTGACTGTGGCAGACGGCGGACTGCACAGGTACAGTGCGCTACGGCGTCAGCGCTGTGTTCCCACAGAGGCAGCAGCAACACTGGTATAGCCCCGGGCATTTCCCCCGGCGCCGGGTAGACTCCAAACATTTGGCAGCGGTAACAAAACCAAAAAAAAGGGAAAAGTGCATTTTGCTGTCAACAGTGAAAACACAGCGGCAGCAACGCGTGTTGGATACCGCTGACACGGGGACACACACCGCCGTCCACCGGGCCTGGGGGGGGGGGGGGGGGCAGGGTGGGCGATCACGGCGAGCGACGGCTGAGTCTGTAATCCTAAATGTCATGGAGCCCAATGACACGGCTGGAACGTCCCGGAGTCACGCGGATCGTGGGAGTCACGGCGATCTGGTCCATGCACGTAACCAGGGCGATGAAGACGTCTAGGGTTTCTGCTTTACTTTTTCCATCCTGATTCCCGGTTCAAGAGGAAGACGCGTGGTCTCAAGGAAACACACACACACACACACACACACATACCGGTGCATTGCGCAGGCACACACACACACACACACACACACACACACACACACACACACACACACACACACCCAAAGTCAAACAGACACCCACACGCACGTACAAACACACACACACGCACGCACAAGCACACAGATATGCGTAGGCCTGGTAAGTGGACCTTAAGACTAATGGAGTTTAATTAGTCCCAGCACATCCATCAGGGGCTCCAAGTGGAGGAGTGGAGTATTTTATCACCACTTTTAGGGGTTATTAGTACAAATACACTGTCACCCTGCATTACCACCACCACGCTTTAGGGTGCCATGGCCTCCCCCACATTCATTACACTCTCTATCAATATCTATCACATCGAAATGCTCTCTCCCTCTCTCTCGCTCCCCCTCTCCCTCTTTCACTCTCTCTCTCTGTCTCGCTCCTCTCTTTATCCCCCCATCAATACTCTCTCTCTCTGTCTCTTTCTCTCTCTCACTGCTTTCCGTTTTGTCTCCCCCCCCCTGTATTGCTCGGGCCAAATTCCCATTAAGAGATGAGGGCAGACACCAGCGCCCCCTCCCTCCCTCTCTCCCTCCCTCATCCCTCCCTCCCTCCCTCCCTCATCCCTCCCTCCCTCCCTCCCCCCCCACATCCACCCGCCCCGGCTCAGCCCTCGGACACCTCGAAAAGTTTCTCACTCCCATCTATCGCAAGGCGCACTTCCGGGGGCCCACCCCCCCCAGCGGCAACTGTCATCAAGGAGGAGGAGGAGGAGGAGGGGGAGGAGGTGGAGGAAGAGGAGGACGGGGAGGAGGGGGAGGAGGGGGAGGAGGTGGGGGGTAAAGGGGGCGTTTTGATGGAGCATGCGGCTGGCAGAGAGGCCCGCCCGACTACGGCTGACTATTTAAGAGGCCCTGAGCGGTCACTTTGAAAGGAAGAAGACACGGAGATGGTAGAGAGAGAGAGAGAGAGAGAGAGAGAGAGAGAGAGAGAGAGAGAGAGAGAGAGAGAGAGAGAGAGAGAGAGAGAGAGAGAGAGAGAGAGAGGGAGAGAGGGAGAAAGAGAGAGAGAGAGAGAGAGAGAGAGAGAGAGAGAGAGAGAGAGAGAGAGAGAGAGAGAGAGAGAGAGAGAGAGAGGGAATGAAAGAGGGAAAAAAGAGAGAGAGACTAGGTAGGGGAGTAGGGGAAGAGGAGAAGAATAAGGGGGATGATGAAGATAAAGATGAGGAGAAAGAAGAAGAGGAGGAGGGGGAAATGCAACTCCAGCGTTCCGGAGACTGCCTTTCGTGGTTGCGGGGGGGGCGGCATGGAAAGCCGAGCGCCTTGTTCACCGCGGCCCATTACGGGACACATGCAGAAGGTGAGGCGGATTAACAGAGCTTTCCCTGCTCTCGATGTGTCCCCTTTCTCAGAGGAGTAAGGGAAAAAAATGTGTCAGAGGTGGTGGGGGTAGCAGGGGCATTGGGGGAGCTGCAGTGGTAAAGTAGAGGATATCAATCAAAGCAGTATCCCGACACCTATACAGTCCATTACTGAGTGACATTTTGACTAATTTGAAGGACTGATCCTGTTCAGGTCTTAAGACAGCCATGGCTCGTCACAGAGTGTGTGAGTGTGTGTGTGTGTGTGTGTGTGTGTGTGTGTGTGTGTGTGTGTGTGTGTGTGTGTGTGTGTGTGTGTGTGTGTGTGTGTGTGTGTGTGTGTGTGTGTGTGTGTGTGTGTGTGTGTGTGTGTGTGTGTCTGTGTGCGTGTGTGTGCGTGTGTGCATTGAGTTGAGTGTGAAAAGCCTTCAGTACCTCTTGCCCCATCAGGGGCTCTTATACTGTGACACACCGGTGGTGATAGCAGCACTAATGCCTCCTTCTCAAGCACTCTCTCCGCTAACAGAACCCCAGCCAAAGCCCAAGGAGGACTCTGCGTGCAGCGCCAGAGCACAGAGCCAGCCACAGACGTACGCCCGGGACTCAAACGCCATACCTCGCTCTGTCGCACCGGAGCTTCCAAAGAGTCCACTGTAGAGCCTATAAATCTTGTTCCTTTGTTACTTTTTACAGCTACTTCTGGTCCGTAGGTATTTAGGTACATATTTACTTTTGCCAACAAACCACATAGAGCGAGAGAGAGAGAGAGAGAGAGAGAGAGAGAGAGAGAGAGAGAGAGAGAGAGAGAGAGAGAGAGAGAGAGAGGGGGGGGGGGGGAGAGAGAGGAGCAACAGAAGCCATGGCATTCAGGAGATGGCAGCTGTTGCCCACTAAGGTTTTGATGTAGGGAACCAGGAGAAGAGGAGGAGGAAGAGGAGGAGGAGGAGGAGGAGGAGGAGGAGGAGGTGGAGGAGAAGAAGGAGGAGGTGGAGGAGGTTATTTGGAGGCACACCGGTACACTGCCATAGGCTCGCTAAGTGGCACAATTAGCGTCCGTACACGACTGTTTAACGTCTGAGGCGCACACCTGGCGTGATTGCGTCAATGTGCATTACGGTACGGTGGCCTCTTCACCTCCCCCCCCACAATCACCGCTACCCACATAAGTGCACACACACCCAACACATACAAACCAACACACACTTTCCCATGAGCATATACACACAAGAACAGAAAAACACAAACGCACACACACTCGCACACACACACACACACACACACACACACACACACACACACATACGAGCATGCATACACACACAAACATACACACACACACACACACACACACACACACACACACACACACACACACACACACAAACACCATCAGTTTGTTACTACCCCATCCACAATCACCTTGTAAACAAATGGGCTCGTATGGTGAAGGTTGATGCACGGCAGCTAACAGCTATCCAAAGCTAAATCACACAAATATGTCACAGGGACACGTAACAGCCTCGCTGTTTTACCAGCCTTTAGGCAGGAGGTGTTGTTCGAATGTCCGTTACGACCACGTATAAACGCGGCGGGGTGGGGGAGGGAAGTGAAAGCGGGCAGCTTTTAGATGAGCCTGATGTCAAATTAACTAACTCCCTCGCAGTCGCGAGGGAGTTAGTTAATTTGACATCAGGCTCATGCCACGGCAAGTCCTCGTCATATCCATCCCATAACGATATCCTTCCTCTCTAATCTCTACCGTTATTACCCCCACCCCCTCTGACCAGGTGGCTGTTTATTCCTCTTAATTATTTTAGTTTCCTTTTATTTTCCAGCGGCCATGAAAAAAAGAAAATCTATACTTTTCAATCCCCCCGGCCCTCATTATCCACTCACAAGTTATTTTACGGCGAAATAAAAACCGGCAGCAATAATGAACGTCGGAATTTGACCCTGTGGTTCTGCGGGGCCGTGTAGAAAAGGGTCAGGGAAATTAATTTGAACCCACTTTGGCTGAGGAGGGAAGGTGAAAGATAGAGAAGAGAGTGGAGGAAACACGAGACAGTGAGACGTTGAGAAAGACGTTCGAAATCGTATCAGTGTTCTGCAACTCGCGACCTTTCATTCCATGTTCTTCCTCAGGTCAAGGGTCAGTGAGCTAGCTTCACGTAGTTTCTTGTAACATCTCTCTCCCTGGTGCTTGAGGTTATTTTTTTATCATAAGAGATGGATGAATGTTTAAGTTAACGTCAACATCTTTTTCAACCTTTTGAAACAATTTTATTGAGAAACAGAATTCTTTATTGTTTTTGCGCTGATGAACTATGTGTTGTAATGGCATTGATGCTTGCGTCGATGTGTGTGTGTGTGTGTGTGTGTGCGTTAGTGGGCACGTGCACAAGCATGTGTTTCTGTCTGTGTGTGCGTGTGTGTTATAGAGTGTCAAGACCCCCCGGAGCACTGCTGTCATCCTTTTCAGAAGAAAAGCGTTCAAACATTACTGGCCGGTCCAAGACTCCAGCTCTGTTATTTATGGAAAACGAGCGGTGTATGGATTAAAAAGATGATGCCAAAAAGAGCAACAGAAACAAAAACAGAGAGGGGCGGAGAGATTCATTTCAGGAGCGATGGATAAGGGCCAAAGGACAGACAAATCAATGGCATTGAAATGATATGTGGCCCCAAGCGTCTTACAGAACCCAAGAGGATTTGCTTGAATGTTAGAAAAAAAAAGAAAGTCAAACTTCTTTGATTCAGAAAGTGAAATAACCAACATGTTTTTTCTCTCTTTTTTCAGATGATGGAGTAGTAGGCGTGTAACTCCGACTTAGTCCTAGTTTTACCTGTAGTAGGAGGAACAAGTAGTGCTTCTACCCAGTATTCACAATATTGAAGTGCATTAACAATATATCCTTTTTGGTAGTAGTAGCCGTAGTAGTCGTATAAGTATTAAGGGCAAGGTATGAGAGGTCTTTGTGCTTGGAAAAAAAAAAGGCCACTGATTTCAAACAGCGAGACAACAAGCAAGACCCCATCATATTCAGAAACACACAACACAAACAGCCCACCAATTAATGCGGCGGATAAATGATGTCATGCTTTGAAAAAAAACGAAGAAAAAAAACGATGGCTTATTGTCTGGGCGCGGAGCCAAGATTGCAACGCTACACTGCATATGCAAAATGGCAGTCGATGCGTCTTCACATGAGCCATTCCTCAAGAAACAAAAATACCGTGCCGTGTGCTGTGTGACTGATTCCAAACATATACGTGGAGTGTGTGTGTGTGAGTGTGTGTGTGTGTGCGTGCGGTGGTGTGTGTGTGTGTACTTGTTTGTGTGTGTGTGTGTGTGTGTGTGTGTGTGCGTGTATGTGAGTTGAAGAAGAGGATGAGGAAGATGAGGAAGATGGGTGCAGGATGAAGATTCGAGAGAGAGAGAGAGAGAGACAGAGAGAGAGAGAGAGACAGAGAGAAGGAGAGAGTCATCTCCTAGCGGGTTGTCTGGCTGCCTGCCACTCATCTGGGCACCTTCCCTAAGCAGGGCATAAAAATCACACGCCAGGAAAGAATTAAAAGAGAGAAAGAGAGAAAGAGAGGGAAGGAGGGAGGGAGGGAAGAGAGAGAGAGAAGAAAAATGATTTTTCTTATAAATAGCGGGGCTCGCCAGAAGGCAGAGGAAATGAGAGCGAGGGAGCGCTGGAAGAGAAGGGCTTGAGCTTGACACGGGGCTTAAAATTGAGAGGGGGCGGAAAGAAGGGACCCACTGCGAGAAAATGTCTCCAACCAAAAAGCAGGGATTAGTGTTCTACCTCCTCCGCCGCCAAGATCCGCCAGTACGACTAATCACCTTCACAGCTCTCGCTCTCCCTCTCTCTTTCTTTCTCCTGCCGCGCTGTTTTCATCTTTCTCTAGCTGCTCCCCCCTCCTCTCTCTCTCCTTCTCCTTCTGTCTCTTTCTCTCTCTCTCTCTCTCCTTTTCTTTCACCACACAGTTTTTATCTTTCTCTAGCTGTCCCTCCTCTCCTCTCTCTCTTCTATCGCTCTATTTCTCTCTCTCCCTCTCCCTCTGTCCCCCTTCACTCCTTTCCACCTCCTCCACCTCCACCTCTCCCTCCTTTCCCTGGCTCTTTAAAGTTATAATTTTTCTCCCGCTCTCCTCCGTCATTACGGCTAAAATTAAGCAGAGATATGTTCTGCCAAGCGCGATTAGTCGCTGTGGCCTCGCCGGAGCCTCACCGCACGCGGCTAAGGGGCTGGCCCTTTTCATTTTATATCCCCTTATTTTTCCCGGTCAATCCGGTACACAAGCACACGTCGCGTTACGGACCGGGGCGAAGCACGCAAAACACTTCAAAAGGAAGGCATCTGCATAAGCAACAAGGACGGCTGTGGAAAAGCGACAAACAACCCCAACTCCACTCCGCCCCCCCCCCCCCCCCCAACTGCCCTCCCTCCTTCCAGTCTCTCTGTGACTCCGTCCCTCAGAGCACCATGATCGGCCCAATGTGCCTCCTCTCTGAACCTCCTCTCTGAACCTCTCCTCTCATTTGTTTTTGCTCTACCTGCCATTAAATCCCTCCTTGTCTCTCCCTCCGTCACTTGCCACTCGTTTCCTTAACAACCCTCCCCCGACGCACACACACAAACAAACAGAAGCCTTCCAAAGATGGCGGCAAGACGTGGTGGTGAGGCAAGGAAGCCTGTCGCAGAAACGACAACGCATGTAAATAAATCAGGTAGGGTGGGGGTGGCGGGGGACGTGATTAAGCAGTCTTTCGCTTATGCTCGACTATAGGTCACTTTGACTATTTCACACCTCTGGCCCCAACCCCCCTTCCCTCCCACACACTCATCCGTGTATGTTGGTCTGTGTCTGTGTCTGTGTGTGTGTGTGTGTGTGTGTGTGTGTGTGTGTGTGTGTGTGTGTGTGTGTGTGTGTGTGTGTGTGTGTGTGTGTGTGTGTGTGTGTGTGTGTGTGTGTGTGTGTGTGTGTGTTTGCGTGTGTGTGTGTGTCTGTGTGTGTGTGTGTGTGTTCACTCAGGAGGCGCAGGTATGGGCACTTTCTGAAACCCTTCATATGTCTCACACACAATTTGCACATGGTTGTGTGGGTATCCACAGGAAACACAAACAGATGCACACAAACACACACGCGCACACACACACGCATACACAAAGACACACACACAACTCCTTAAAGGTGTGGTATGTATTCTCAACATTTGCATATTTTGCCTGCAAATAATGCACTACAAACGCAACCCAACTAGGGGAGAGAAAAAACTAGAAATAAATCTCCTGAATATTCATTCACATATTATCCGCTTGCAGATAAGGAGAGGTATGTGTTAATCAAGGAGCTAAATGTTCTACAAAGAAAGCCTGGTTGAGGAAAAAAAAGGTAATCATTGTAAAATATTTAGCAAAAAACATATTGTGTAGCTGTGGCACAAGGAAACTAAATGTGTAGCTGTAGTCGGCTGTGAATATACAGCTTTAGCCTAGATAAAAAATATATAATAAACACAATGAAAACAAAGCGAGAACAAAGACGAGTGTTCCTAATGACTTTGTTTGTTTAGGGGGAGTTTAGTAAAAGCAATAGAGAGTTTGTTTTACATCCACTGTGCCTAAATACACCTGCTGTTGCTTTTGAGGCATTTTTTGTGCACAAGTGTGAGTGCTTAAGTGCGCGTGGGATTGGCAAAGTTTCAAAAGGGAAAATAATAAAGAGAACCAGGGCTGGAGTTGGAAAACAAGAATAAGTGTCTGAAGGAAAAGCGGACAGTGTTAGAAGCCAGGGCAGAAAGGCCTGAGCTCGGCGTACTCACTGGGTCAGCGTGGGCTCCTAAAAACCCTTTGAACAAACCGTTTTAAAATACCCGCTTGCATATTTCTTCACAAAATCATCTGCAATGATGCAGCTCAAATGTCACTGACCCGAACACAAATCGTGGCCTTCCCAAAAAATGTAAAAATAAAGTACTGAAAGAAACCAGTTTTTTTTCCCATCACATCTGGCTTAACAGGCAAGCAATTTACAAGCACATTTCTGAAAGGCGAGACCTAATTGTACAGCATGTCCAACGTAATTGAATCGCTCTGCAGTCTCAGTGCTATTATGCATTGCAAATGTTACCACTACCGTATTACCGCACGTGTGGTACAAATTACCATTACTTGTAATTAGGCTTACTACCCGCTAATAAACACTAATAAACACTGATACTTCCTATGTCACTCATAAATATGGCAACAGCTGTTAGCCTCCATGAGAAGAATGAGACACTTTTCACTGGCAATTTTTTTTTTCATCAGCGCCATGGTTTGCTTGACGTGATTGGCTACCCAAGTGAAGTGGGAGGGGGGGCTTAGGCCGGACCAGGCAGTGCCCTACCGTCCCGCAGGCACTAGGCCTGGGCAGTAACCTACCGTCCGGCACAGTGCCGGGAATTCAGAGGAACCCACCTTGTCTCCGTAGCCCCCCGAAGCCAAACCTGGCAGGGAACAAAGAGAAGGCACGGTGCCAAGGAAGAAGGCCTCTTTTGGTACAACCCCCTCTACACACACACATCCCCCTCTACACACACACATCCCCCTCTACACACACACTCACATGCGCACATGTACACACACACACAGACACACACTCACTTGCAAAGACACACACACACACACATAAAGACACACACACACAAAGACACACACACATAACAATACACACAGACACACACTCACAAACACACACACACACTCAAGCAGACACACACACACACACACACACACACACACACACACACACACACACAGCGAGAGGAGGTGGGTGAGGTTAGGGAGGTGGGTTTCGCATTGATGGTGCAGCTGTGCTCAGCGGTCAGCGGCGTTGGAGTGCAGGGGGGAGAGGGGAGAGGGGAGTGTGGGCGGGGGCCAAATTGTTTTATCAGGGTCGCGGGGGCAGGTTGGGGATCCACAGCGCCCAGGGTGGCGGGCGCTGGCTTGGCATTTATCAACCTCTCAGCACTGTCACGTCCTACTGTTATCATGGAACAAATGGACTGCCCCCTCCCCTCCCACCTCCCCCCTCCCAAAACCCTATACAGCGCAAAGTGATAGCAACAAAAAAAATGTACCGCATCAATCTACTGTAGATGTGATTAAACGTGCTCTTTCAATATGCACAATGGACTTGTCACTGTAATTGGTTTCTGATTGAAGATTCAATGATAAAAAAAAGGTTGAACTTCAACCACCAATGCAAATGTGTGAAAGGCTTTTTTCGTTAACCCAAAAAAATTAAGATAAAAAACGCATTCATGCATAAGCAATAATAATAAACTATCAAGAGCAGAGGATCAGCGTCGGAGCAGCGTCGCGAGAGTTCCTCTGTCTGAATGTCCTTGGCACAAGGCCCAAGTCGCGTTGCCTACCGGGTGCTTGCCTTGCCTTGCCTTGACGGGGTTTTTGTGCGAGTTGGGAGGAAAAGGATAGAGAGTGGCACATTTAATTTACCCCCTCTTTTGTTTTGAAGCGGCTGCCGAGCTAAGGCAAGGTCTTTCATAACGACACCTTGACTGGAAAGAACTTCATCCACAAGACGGCTGCTTTGTTGCCACGAGAGTGGAGGAAGGAAGAGGGCTTTGAACTGCAGACTGACAGCGCGGGGGAAGCCGTTCCAGGCGAAAATGTAAATTATTGTTACTTACACGTTTAACCCAGCAACTACAATCACCCCCCAGTCCCTCCGCACCCCACCACCTCTCCTCTGCTCACCGTTGGCGGCTGCTCTGGGCTCGGCTGAACGCGGTGGGAAAGGGCGCGCCTCAACCCTGACATGATGTTGCCCTCTTTTGGCGGCAATGTGAAACTGCGCTCCTCACTCGTCACACCACCGACTCTTTTCTATAAACCGCAATTTGATTAATCTAAACAAAAATAACAACCAAATATATGAATAAAACAGACTAGTGTCAATGGCCCAAATACCTATGTTACTTTTAACAATAGTTTTTTGTGACAGATTTCAGTTGCTGATTCGACACCATATATCAACCCAACCATTAGAAGTATTTTGCATAGACCTTTAAAGAGAAGCCTGCCAGTGAAATGAGTAGTCTGCACTTGATGTGATATTTAGCAGTAGCTGTAAATAGTGTGTTGTAAGAGGGATTCAATAGTAGGCTAGACAAGCTTCAAACAAGCAACAATAAATATACAAAATGGGAGTTCCTTGCTTCTTTCCTTCAGGCTTGGGTTTCACCTCATCTAGTGTGTCACTTCTTTGACACATGATGATATTTTAAACACGCTGATATAAAAATGTCCTCTTGTTTATTTATCCCCAACCCTCTCCCATATATAATAACTTCTGAATGATTTCCTTGTTTTGATTGCCTATTTTCTTCATACCTTAATAGGCTAATTATCCATCTAAATATAGATTCAGTTGAAACATAACCTTTAAAGTGAAACACTAAATCAAGGCAGCTCCAAAGTAATGAGATGTGGCGTCTTACGGAGAACATGCAAGAACCCATATTTTTTTTACATTTTGCATAAAGATAAAGCTAATTTAAGCTTTCTATTTAGATGTTGATTTTCTATAATGAAGATGCGTTGCTAATTTTGTCTGTATTGTACTAATTTCCTATGGCTGTGTGTGTGTCACTGTGCACTGGGAGGGAGAGGGAGGGAGAGAGAGTGAGAAAGAGAAAGAGAAAGAGAGAGAGAGAGAGAGAGAGAGAGAGAGAGAGAGAGAGAGAGAGAGAGAGAGAGAGAGAGAGAGAGAGAGAGAGAGAGAAAGAGAGAGAGAGAGAGAGAGAGAGAGAGAGAGAGAGAGAGAGAGAGAGAGAGAGAGAGAGAGAGAGAGAGAGAGAGAGAGAGAGAGAGAGCAAGAGAGAGAAAGTGGGGGGGGGGTTGTCACCAGGCAAAGCTCCTCCGACGCCTGACCGCTGAATCGATGCAAGCCCCCTGCAGCATATCATTAGATATAAGCATTATAATTACTTGTGTTATTAATTTTGGCTTAATACCAGGGTTTAAGACAATACGTAATTCAGTCCTTGATTGAAGGAAGAGAAAAATAAGATAATCACAAAAGCATCTCTTATGAAAATCAATGCTGAAATGGATATTCCAATAACTGCCCGAGATCACTGGCCCTCTGGTTTCTCTCCCTCCTCACGCATTCCAGCCAATCACTTTCTACTTGACAAAAAAAAAAAGTATATATATATATAAATACACCGAGTGTATTTCACATTGGTGGCCGTGTCTGAGGCAAAACAATATGGATTTGTGTTGCCTTGCAAACAATTTTAATAAAAAGCTATTGATTGGGGCTGCAGCAGGCCTCGCCTGTGGGCACGGTGCAGCGGACCCCGGTGGGCCCCCCTGATCATTAATGTCCTCAACGGCTGCCTTCATCGGCACAAATCTAGTCAATAAGGAGCTCGCTGCGGGGGCTTTGATTTTGATAAGGCACATATCAAGCTCAGGTTCTGACTGCCACGAGGGCTGAGCCCTTCTCAAGCTGCGGTGTTCGACAACAACATAAAAACAACAACGAAAAAACAACGATACGGTTAATTTTTCCATAAGGCTGTGAAAGCAAAAACTAGGATGGAGGGATAGCGCATGAAGCTCACAGCGGGAGACCGTGTTCCATCCAGAGCATTGCTCTAGCAAGATTTCAGAATACAGTTGAACAATTGAACGCACATCACTTTGTCTAAGTGATCCTGGAAAACATGCCCACACTGGCGTCTCGTGCATTGCTATGAGACACCCAAGGGTGCCCTCGTTACTAAAGAAGATAGTTATGTAAAGAGTATAAAGAGGTAAAACCATGGAAAGAATGTGGATTCAGCGTATGCTCAAAAAGGAATGGAGCGGTATGTCTGTATACTATATTGTCGAGTATAAGGTGCAAAACAAGCTATTTCTTTCCCTCCCAAAGACACACACGCACACACACATATAGCCTTTTTTCTCAGAACAAATCGTACTAAAAGTCAGACACAAATCTATTATTTTTCGTTGTCTCTCACTTTTACTCCCTTATACACACACACACACATTCATACTCACAGACTCAAACATACGGGCACACACCCATACACACACACGCATACTCACACACACACACACACACACGCATACTCACACACACACACACTTGGTGGAGCAGGTATCAAAGCGTTGGCGCAGCGAGACAGTTTTAATTACCAGGTACTTTTCTTATTCTTATGATTTAAATTCCTCCCTGCCAGGCAGTAATGATATTCAAAACGGCTGCTGGCGACACGAACGGCATGCATTTCCCTCCTCTTACCTCTCCAGTAAAACATTGTGAGGAGTTCAGTTTATATGCTTATATTTGTCCTCCAGTCACTTTGTAAAATCTTTATTCTTGCTGAACATATCTTTTAAATGTGAAGCTCGCTGGAAGGGATCGCAATAAAGGTGCGGTTTTATTTTGTTGTTTCTGTGTGCGTGTGAGTAAGTGTGTTTGTGTGTTTGTGTGTGTGAGTGAGTATGTGTGTGGAGGTGTGGCAGAGGGGTGGGGGGTTGTAATAGATCAATGCAGAGTGTATTAGCCTGCACTACCGAGGCTCGAGAATTCAATAATAAAAGAATTGATCCTTTAAAGTCTTGTTCTCCTATACTAGAGAGCCTGCTGAGAAATAAATAAAAAAACATGCAAGCTATACCCTGGTTACCATACACAGGAGACACATGGCACCCACAGACAGAGGTCAGGCCCTTCCTAAATGTCATGAGATCACCATGGAAAAAACACCCTTCAAATAAGGCAGATTCTAATATACTTCCTAATTATTGTCATTACGATCCTCGCTATCGACCGCGTGATGCATATAATGACTGTTGTCATTGTTGTCGTACCGCGGTAGCTGGCAGGGTTAGCATGCGTGTTTGCTCCCCGGCTCAACCGCCGTTGTTTCCGAGTCGACAGTAATAAAACGGGAGGAGTGGAGGCATAACAGCCGCACTTCAGAGTGCATCTAACAAGTTCCACTCCACATGCTAATCAGCACAAGAGCACACCCTTGCATCCGCATCCTGCAACAGCTTCCAGCCTGACACCGACACTGAGAATCGGGGGCCGATCGCGATAGTGCCAATGGATATGGCGGCGGCGGGCGGCGGCGGCTGGTGATTTGTGCGGCGCCTAATGAATACATCTCTCTAATGAAGAGAGAGCAGATAAGGCGTGTGTAATGTGTGATAACACGGAGATATGGCTGAATGCAAAGATGGTCGTTTTCCTAACAAGGGAAAGATGATCACAGGCAAATGGTCCAACAGTCACTGTTGCCACATTGTAGAATGGCAATCATCTTTGTATTCGTTTCAGTTCAGGCCTCCACTGGCTTGGCTGTGTGCACTGTTCCATCCCAGGGCCGTTTGCCAAACACACACACACACACACACACACACACACACACACACACACACAAAGACACACACACACACACACACACACACGTGCAAACTATGCAAAACCAACAACAGCTACACGACTCACTGTCTCGGTCGATCCCACCATGGCATCCAGGTAACTACAACGTAAATTCGGCAGATGACTCATCTGCCCAATGAGTGTTTGGAAGGGTAGGAGGTTTGGGGGGCTAGGGAGGTTTGTGGCTGTGGGAGGGGGGGGGGGGGGCGTAGGTAGGACTGCAGCAGAACCTGCTAATCCTATCAAGACGGCGTGTCAGACGGTATGGTCTGGATGCGTGTCGCTGTAATCCATGGCTAAGACATCACACGCTATGCTCCCACTCATCTGAAGAGAAACACACACACACACACACACACACACACACACACACAAACACACACACACACACACACACACACACAAACAGGCATGCTTGTGTTCGCACGCACGCACACACACACACACACACACACACACACACACACACACACACACACACACACACACTCACACACATACACACACACACACACACACACACACACACACACACACACACACACACACACAGTTACACATTCACACCTACACATGTAAAATCGGCAAGAGAAAGCTTGGTTGTTTTGCTATCAATCTGTGTTTGAGATCAAAGAAAAACTGCATTTTGTAGAGGTATAGGATTAAATCTTGTAACTACATAACTAAAAAATGAATAATACTCAATACTGTAGAAACTTAACGCAGCCTTCAATATACTCTTATATACTGAGTTGAAGTGAGATGAGAGAAATCGTAAATAATACAAAAGAAAAAAGTCTTAAAATATAATATATAAAAATCAAGTAGTTTATAAAATAATATCAAGCAATATACAGTAGATAAGCCTAAAATATTTAAGTTTTTAAGACACACAATAGATACAAAATTAACAACAGAAATAGATATTATAATAATATAAGATTATCACACAAGGGACATTTTTATTTCGGAATCAACAACTACATAATTCCGCTACAGACTCACAGAATCAACCACGGACATATCTTTAAAAATGTGCATGCAGGAATTTCCAAATGACTTGAATGCCTTTTGCTGTCAAGCCATTAAATCAATCACAGACTGCGGGAACAATATGTCCTATTATCATTCAGATAGATGCAAAGACGCCATGAAAGAGAGGAAGAGAGACTAGGAGAGACAGTCAGGAAGAGGGGAGGGAGAGAGAGAAAAAAGCAACGTTGGACGAGGCACCCCTTGATCATGTCTTGCTTTCAGGGTGTGTGTGCGAGAGAGAGAGAGAGAGAGAGAGAGAGAGAGAGAGAGAGAGAGAGAGAGAGAGAGAGAGAGAGAGAGAGAGAGAGAGAGAGAGAGAGAGAGAGAGAGAGAGAGAGAGAGAGAGAGAGAGAGAGAGAGAGAGAGAGAGAGAGAGAGAGAGAGAGAGAGAGAGAGAGAGAGAGAGAGAGAGAGAGAGAGAGAGAGAGAGAGAGGTGGATACGCAGCGTGTGAAGACCCACACGGCGTAGTTCCAGCCAATTGCATTCCAGAGAAGTGACCATGGCCAATGTTAAACAAAGCCCCATCCTCGCGCATACTGGGGGGCAGCCACAAAGGAGAACAGAGAGCAAGATATAGCAAGGAGAGGGAGAGAGAGATAGCGAGAGAGATGGAGAGAGCAGAGAAAGTGAGAGGGAACGAAGGAGCTCACCGCCTATGCATCTTCCGCCGGTGTCCTCTGTCTGTAGCTAAATTTTCGAGCCTTTTGCAATAGGATGACATTAAGTCGTTGTTGCTGCATTCCCGCAGAATTGTGTGTGTATAATAAAGAGCGGGAGCCAAACGAGAGGAAGAGTGAGTGAGAGAAAGTGTATTAGAGAGAGAGAGAGAGAGAGAGAGAGAGAGAGAGAGTGAGCGAGAGAGGGGGTGTTCCTTCTACCGCTGCCAGTGTGCCGAATGCACGCAGGCGGATTTAAAAACTCCAGCGAGCCACCTTCGCTTTGTGTTTCCCATCCGTAACACAACGCTCACCCCGATCGTGACACAATGAGACCATTAACAATCGCTCTTGTGTGTCTCACAACAGATCAAAACATATACTATCTCACATTCCAAAAAGTTATCCAGTCAATTTTCGTGTCGTGCAGTTCAATCGCCCAGCTTTTCTTGCAGCAGCTCTGAAGAAGAAGAAGACGAAAATCATCAGTCCCTCCAAGCCAATTGCACTAGTATGCCATGACACTAAAGCGTAATAAAGAATGATTTTTTCTTTCTCTGAGAGAAACGTGTGAAGGACTGGGAAGACTTTCTTCCATATATTTCGATTTAGTTTCTAAAGGTACACAGGGAGGAGAATTGTGGGCTATAAATTGAAAATTGTTTTCTTTAGGGCATTGTACTGGACTTGAACTTGTAAAAATCCAGTATATTTTTCACGTAGGCCTAAAACATGATGAATAAAAAATATGTGCTTTAGCTTTTTGTGGCCTCAAGCATCAGAAGATACTATTGTTGTCATGGCTGTGTGCAAAATATCCATGATCTAAAATTAAAGACTAACTTGTCAACTGACCTGCCCACAGTGTTGGTGCCATAGAGGCAAGTAAAGAACCTGGAGGTTCTGGTCTCCAGTGCATCCTCCACAGGGTCCACTGGGTGATGTGCTTTGGGCACCTGTTAACCCTTATTGGTGCCTGGTCAGGGATGGATTAGGACAGGTGAATGGGGTAGGTTGGGAAATATATTGACCATGTTTATTTGCTTGCTAAACCAAATCACCCATACATAACTTTATGGCTAGAATATTTACTATTGAGTGATTTAGCAAATGCTAAAAGTTGTTACGTCATGTCATTAATAAGCATGTAAGCTCAAACTAAAGTTAGACTGCGGATATTAGGGTTTGAACCCATAAATTCTGGCCACGGGTCAAATATCCTAAACGATCATATTGGCCCCTTGAAAATAGATATCTCACATAGGAGACCCAGGTTTTATATACAGCCAGATGGATGGTTATTTTTGAGGATGTTTAGGCACAAACAACAACTTTGGTGTTTAGGCTTTAGGCCTAGATCTAAATGTCAGTCACATCACCACTAACAGAGAACCAAATAGCAGTGAAGTACTGTGGGGTGAGTCCAAAAATCGTATTAAAGATCCAGGCTTCCAGTGTAGCAGAGATATGGATTTGTCTTAAGCAAGCTGAGTTCACCTTTGGAATGACAGGCATGGGTCTGCTGGTTCAAGATTGTACACTGCACATCATTTGGTCTGTTTGGCACCCAAAGGTTAAGTGTCTTGATGACTGACATCTTCCCAAGGACAGTTTATCACAGCACTGATTCATGCAGGTGATTGTTCTTTTAGACCCAACATCACAAGTCCATGCTATCACCAATTACACACCCTTTTACAACTTGGGACAAGCTCAGCACTACAGCTTTCTCCCCTGTCCGTGGTCCACTGTAGGCCTGCTGATATATATATACTAGTGCTGTCAAGCGATTAAAATATTTAATCGCGATTAATGTCATGGTTAACCCACAATTAATCGCAAGTAATCGCGATTAATCGCGATTACTTGCGAACATTGCAAACATTTTTCTATGCTAAATATCCCTTGATTTCTGTGTCCCATTAATTTTTCTCATTTTAATGCTCTTATCAACATGGATAAGTGCATCGGCTTGCCTTGTGCAAATGTTGGCATATACTGATCAAAACAGGAAGAGACAAAAAAAAAGCCTATAGTGCAATTAAACGATGACCACACAAACATACTGCCTTGAACATAGCAGTCAGGCTACTGCTTCTTTGTTTTGAGGCAAAAAAATATATATATATATAAAAATAAAATTGCGTTAGTCGCGCTCAAAAAATTAACGCCGCTAAAAAATTGTTTTGCGTTAACGCCGTTAATAACGCGTTCAACGGACAGCACTAATATGTAAATATATATATATATTGTGGCGACTCCTATCCCCCGGGGAGTCTGGGTATTCGGTGACCTGGTGGCCAGGCTGCCCACATTTTCCGGGTCGACGCCGCTGGAGCCTTACTTGGCGCAGTTCAGGATCGCCTCACGACACTACGGCTGGAGCGTGGACGAGTCCGCTGCCCAGCTTGCCCTAGCGTTGGAGGGAACGGCGGTGCTGGTTCTTCTGGACCTTGCCCCAGTGGACCAACAGGACCCGGGCCTTGGAGGCGTTTCGGGCAGCATGCCGTCGGCAGCCACAGCCGGGAGCTGCTTACTAGACGCCGCCACCGGGAGGGGGAACGGTTGGACTGCGTTCACCATCGGGCAGGGGTTGTGGCAGTTTCGGGTCATGGCGTTCAGGTTATGCAACGCACCGGCGAGGTTCAAGCGGATGATGGAGAGGGTGCTGGCGGGCGTCCCCCGGAGGCGTTGTGTCGTGTACCTGGATGACTTGTTGCTGCACGCCCGTGATTTCAGCGGGGCACTGGCGAACCTGCGGGAGGTTCTTCAGGCCGTCCGTCGGGCCGGGTTGCGGCTTGAACCCCGCCAAATGTTCCCTGTTTGCCAGGGAAAAGTTGTTCTTGGGGCACGTTTTTAAGGAACATGGCGTAGCCACTAACCCGAACAAGGCGGCAGCGGTCCGCGACTGGCCAACCCCCGCCAACACCAGCGAACTGCAGAGTTTTCTGGGCCTGGCGGGGTACTACCACCGGTTTGTCCAGGACTTTGCCACAGTCGCCAGCCCCCTCCACCGCCTAACCAAGGCGGACCGGCTGTATGTCTGGGACGACGCCTGCGCCACGGCCTTCTCCCGACTCAAGGTGGTCCTCACCGAGGCTCCGGTCCTGGCTTACCCCGACGCTGGTCACCCTTTCGTCATTGACACCGATGCCAGTAATGTGGGGGTCGGTGCGGTCCTCTCCCAGGGGGTGGGGGAAGAGGAACGTGCCGTGGCCTACTCAGCCGCACTCTCAGTCGGGCGGAGCGCAATTACTGCGTGACCCGGCGGAAGTTGTTGGCTCTGGCTCTGGCCGTTCGGCATTTCAGGCCATACCTTAATGGCAAGTGCTTCCTGATCCGCACTGACCATGCGTCCCTCACGTGGCTCCTCAGTTTTAAGAACCCTGAGGGCCAGGTGGCTCGATGGCTGGAGGTTTTACAAAAGTATGACTTCGAGATCCAGCATCGGGCGGGGCGGCTCCACAGCAACGCCGACGCACTCTCCCGACAGCCCTGTGCAGTCCTGGAGTGCCGCTACTGCCTTCCCAGGAGGAGCGGGCCAACGAGTCTCCGATGGTGGCGGCTCTCCAGACCACCGAGGCTGCCCAGACCATCGGCGAGGCAGAGGGGTGGCTCCCGCTGTCGGCGCGTCAGTTGGAGCAGCAGCAGCGGGCCGACGAGACCCTAGCGCTGGTGAGGGACTGGCTGGAGGCTTGGCAGCTCCCCAGTTGGCCGGAGGTGTCGGCACGAGGACCGGAGGTAAAGGCCTACCACTCCCTGTGGGGATGCTTCCAGCTCCACGATGGGGTGGTCCACCGCAGGTGGCAGGGCGACATTCTGCAGCTGTTGGTGCCCCGTGTGCTTCGTCCCCAGGTGCTGCAGCTAGTCCACGGCTCGGTGGGAGCGGGGCACTACGGGAACGCTAAGACCCTGCATCGCCTGCGGGGGCGATTCTACTGGCCGGGTTGTCGACGGGACGTCAAGCTGCAAGTCCACTGTTGTGACACCTGCAAAGCGCAGAAGGGGCCTGCCCAGCGCTCCCACGCCCCGCTCCAGCAGTACCTAGTGGGAGCACCAATGGAGCGGGTGGGGGTCGACTTCCTGGGGCCATTCCCAGTCACCGACTCCGGCAACCGCTACGTCCTCGTGGCCATGGACTGCTTCACCAAATGGCCTGAGGCGTATGCGGTGCCGGACCAGAGCGCCACCACCACCGCAGAGAGGCTGGTGGAAGAGATGTTTGCCCGTTTCAGGGTCCCTGCTGAGCTCCACAGCGACCAGGGGCGGAACTTTGTGTCCCAGGTCTTTGGAGAGGTCTGCCGGCGACTGGGGGTGCACAAGACGAGGTTGACGCCGCTCCATCCCGACGGTTTGGTGGAGCGGTTTAACCCCACCCTGGCCACCCAGCTCGCCATCCTCACCAGCCAGCACCAGCGGGACTGGGACCGCCACCTTCCCCTGGTCCTGTGGTCCTATCGGACTGCAGTACAGGAATCCAATTACTGCACGACAGCTGCCCTCATGTTCGGACGGGAGCTCCGGACATCGGTGGACTTGGTGTTCGAGTCACCGCCCGAGCCTGAGATTGCTAGGGGTGCGGCTTTGGACTATTTCCGCAGGCTGAGGGATCGCCTGCGGTTCGCGATGTTGTTTGGGAAAAAGGGGTTTTACTGCCTTTTGGTGTTTAACGGGTTTGGGTTGTGTGTTCGGTTGAATGTAAATTATGTGTTGTGGGGTGTTGTTTATTGTGTGAAGTGTTGTCGGCAACCGTTACCCGGAGTCGCATGTCCGTTGGTGGGGTGTGCGGTTTGACGTTGTTCAAATAATGGTTCTGCTGTCGTGCGGTGTATGAGACGTGGAATTACCTTAAGACCTGACTCTATCTTTCTTGGCCGACGCTACAATATATATATATATATGTATATATATATATATATATATTTATATATTTATATATATAAAATATGTATTCATTTTTATATATATAAAAATGAATACATCGCAACTCATTGATCGATAACATACCATACCTTCCCAGACAGATTTGTCACATCCTGACTAATAAAGCTCTGAGATTCAATTCAGACCACACCTCCGCGTGACGGAGTTGGTTTGTTTTTATCCGCGGGACCGAATGGACCGATTTCATGAAGCAAGTTTATAAAACGTACACTTGAACACCCCAAAAAATCATACAAACATCGAGGTGGCCCTTTAGTGGAGGCTAAGTGACTTGTAGCCACCGTACATGCGTAGTTTGTAAGCTGGTGAGCCCCAGATAAGGAAGAGTCAGGATGGCTAACGTTAGTTCACTGGTCAACGAGAGTCCTATTCTTCTACCACTCAACAAGGACAAGACCATGTATGACGGCTTTGTCACGGTCCAGGTAACTATTGTTACTAAACGATGTTCTACTTGTCATTAAATTCATACTACGTGACCACTGAACGCTTGTTGTACCCTGTTTAGGAAAGAGACTTCAGACTCAGGATCGTGCTGCCTTCTGACCGTCAACTCAAACGGGCAAAGTATACGCACTTCTTATTTTATTCATCTTATTACCAAAATAATCCAGCCATATTTGTCGGGAGATTCTACTTTTATTATTTTATCACTAGCAGGCCCATCTCTTGAAGGTCTTATTGTTCATGGACAGCCGTCCAATGCCTTTATTAAATGTCACAACTTCACCGGATACTGTAACGCTGTTCTGCAGTTACATGGACGTCTAACCTTTTTCTGTGCAGGCTCCACTGCTGTTGGCAGCTGAAACATCTGCTCCGTGGATACCAGCACATAGTAAAGCAGGTCAGGTTTTATTTTACACTGACTTGTGGTTTCTATATTTATTCCCTTATCTTGCCTAAACGTTGCTTGTGTGATGCTTTGACATACTATTGTATTGTATCTCAGATGTGGATCTGGGTGATGTGTGTGTGTGTGTGTGTGTGTGTGTGTGTGTGTGTGTGTGTGCGTGTGTGACAACCGACAAACTTAATACTACTACTACTACCGTGCCCTATGGGAATCACTTTTTTATCAAGTTTTTGAACCTGATTGCTGCGTTCGAACTCACCTCATTATTCTTCTATCTGTTACGCATCAGGTCTGCCTCGCTCTTGGAAAAAAATAATATATTTTTTCCACTGTTTAATTAACATTGCCTGGAAAATGTCCCTATTTGTTATGTGGCCCCTCAGGGTTATTTGGATGAGATTGATATTTCACCCCGGGCAGCAAAGTTCATTATTTTCACACCCTTTAAGCTATTATTAATTATTAAGGCTGGTGGCAGCCCACATTAATCACAAACACAGTGTTTGATTTGAATGGCTGGAGAAAAGGAAAAGGGGGGCGGGGAGAGCACGCCACCATCAATTCATTATCTTCTCATTCAATGATGCCTTTTCCCTCTCCACCTCTCTCTCTCCACCTCTCTTTCATTTGACTCCTTATAGAGGCTTCAACACTCGGACAATCTTGTCAGTTTCATTCTGGAGTTCAAGACCGTCTTGGTAAGGAGCATAGTGTGTCTGCCGTTCTCACTTTAGCGCTGACATTGTTAGCCTATCATATCATAGGGAAGTAATGGCTGCCTCCCAGGCGTTATCAACAGCCCTCTTCTGTGAGCAGTGGAGCTGCACCGTGTCTCTCTCTCATCAGGTTGATGGAAGGAAAAATAAACTAAATGTAATAGTGTGTGTGTGTGTGTACGCACGACGCACAAGGGCATCACGTTGCGGTCACCTTCGTGTTTACATTTTCTGGTGTCAGAAATTCCCCTGCAGACATTGGCAACAATACATTGAGGTGCATTACCCAGTCTGTGTGATCTTGCAGGAGGTCGCTTTGAGGGGCCATCCAGAGAGCCTCTCCATCCCACCTCCCCAGTATTACTCACAGCTCATTACGGAGATGGAGATGCTGGGCTGGGACAAGTAAGTGTGTTCAAGCAAGGAATGTAAAGTGTCAAAGCAATAAACTGTTTAACCGGCTAAATTTTATCATGAAATAGTGGTATGAATTCAACTTTCCCGTTTTGCAGTCCAGCTGACGAGATTGAAATGGTTTGAGTTGGGCTGTCATACAAAAACAGTTTTTTTGCCTTTATCTGTCATGTTTTCTCATCTGTTGATAATTTTAAGGTTATATCTTTCTTCAATAATTGATTGTGTCTACTTAACCGGGTGTCACATTAAGTAAATCCGTACCTCACGACCAATATCGGTTTGGACAGAATATTGAATTACTGCCCAGCCCTAAATCCAAAGCTGCCATTACCTAATGAGCCTCTAAGTCGGTCAATGCCGCTAGAGATTTTGAAAGGGCAGCCTGCTGTTATTATAGTTACTATAACCATTATTATTACTGTTATTGTTACATTGAATCGACTACTTCACGATGCGTCTGCCCTGCTTTTGGTTGAAATACAATCCTCGCTGTGTCAGGCCAATGTAGTTTATAGCACACTGATTTACCGATCCGTTGTCACAGTGACGCGTAGAACATGCAGTGACCTTAATGCGTTTCAAGAATATTCTTGTTGATATGTTTTGTCCCAACATCCACCAGCAATTCAGTTATATTGGATCGGAGTGAAAGTAGAAAAACAATGTATTATCGGATAATTATATCCTAAAAAAGGATGAAGATCCTTTAGTTTTCCTTGAGTGTTCTTGTTTCCAGGTGGTGTCTCGCCATCTCTGTAGCCCCTTTACCATGGTCAGTGGGATTTGCGGGAAGGGGGGAAAAAAGTATTTTTTTCATATCTTTAGAAAGATTGAAAGAAAAAACAGAACTTGAGCGGAATAGCTTTAGCATGCGTGCCGTGGCTAATCGCCTGGTTCCACAGCCCGCCCTCAGGCGTTGCCGTGGCGAGGACGGCAGTGGCGTTTGCTCCACATTTCTCAGCGCCACTCTTCTAACGACTTACTTATTTTTAGTTATTGAGTTATAGTTAAATCCAGGTCACATTTAATAACGCTGAGCCCACGTGCGGCGGCTAATGCCGTCACCCCACCTCCCTTGGGGCTGGGGGGGGATGGAGGGGGATGGGGCTGAGAAGGGTGTGTGCTACAGATCTAGTCCGTCATCTGATCTGTTCTCCCCCAGCACGGATTAAGCTCATCTGCAGTGCTCATTTTCCACTTTCCCCCGTATTAATGACCACAACCCGCAATTATCTTATTAGCGAAAAATGCAAATTGCTCTAATTGAAGAGTCTTTGGTTTTAATAGGAGAGTGCGGATAGTGATGGCGGTGGTGGGGGGCGGTTGGTAAAGGTATGCTGCGTTGTTTCCATGTCATGTTACAACGACAAGGCATTATACACGCTGGGCCCCAGTCTCTCCAAAGCACTCGAGATTCGTTTAGTGACTTAATTGGCATGGGCGACGTTAATGGCCGCCAGGGGTTTAGAGCGGTAATTCTCGTTAGTTGATTGGGACCAGGTAAAGTGAGAAGCTCATTTCTTTTTTGCTCTCCCTCTCTCTCTCCCTCCCTCCCTCCCTCCCTTTCCCCTATCTGGATTTATGTTGCACCCATGCCCTCTGTGTGTCAGAGTGGTCATCTCTGTTGATTGGGGAAGAAGAGATCATGGGTTAATTAATGGGGAATGAGGTTGAGTAGATCACTACTGGAGTTTACTGTGTGACCCTTCACCTCCATATTGTCCCAAGTATGAGGCTTGGTCCCACTCTCGCAGTGAGTGAGACCCTTTAAAGAGGCAGTGTGTGGTCATCCGAGCAGCAAACAGTATTGAAAAGCATTGGTGTCAGTGGAGAAGGTTCCACGGTCTACGTTCTATACTCTCAAAATACGTTTTTAAGGGATTGTGAATGAACATTGGACCAAAGTTTTTCAAGTTGTACCAATGCTTGTGTATTTGGTTTGGTGCCCTCTGCTATCGCTATTTCCTCGATCACTGCTTTTAGTGAACCTCTAACATTAATAACCGCTATCACATTGATCTAATTGGATGCCGGTGGGACGTGACCCACAGTTTAGAAACCACTGCCCTATATCACCGTCAAATTAGTCGCTCAACTAAGTTCCATTCTAACACTCACACACACAACCACACAACCACACACATACACACACGGCACACACAGACAGACATAGCCAATCACAGATGTGCATTCTGTGGTGCCAGGATGCGTGCTGATGTGTGGCGTCTGCGTGCAATGCGGTTGGCTTGCGGAGTTGCAAATAGGATGCTCTCATCAGTCTTCCCAGCAGGTCATCCCACTCTCACGCTGTTTTAATCATGGCAGAGAGGGGGGAGGGGCCTGCACCGAACCCCTGCCTCCCTGGGCAGGAGACCCCTCGAGGAGTGCAGATGGAACCGTGTCACAGGGGAAAAGATGATGTATGGAAGATGCAGTGAGGAAGCTTTTGTTTTGCCACTGTTACTAATTTGAAGAACTTTACGTTGGTCCGAGGCTGATCGTCTGATTGACCCGGCCACTATACCTTTTAATAAAAGATACTATAGAGAAATCATAGAAATGGTTAAATCAGTCGGGAGGAGGGGAATAGGTTGTAGATAGTCCTCTCTCAAGGAGCCCAGTATATTTCTCTATCCTGTTATGTGTGAAAGATGTACAAGTAATGTATTCCTTAACGGTCACAGACTTGTCTTTGCCATCGTATTTGAGGAAACTCCTCAATAGTCACATAGGCCTGCTACAGGACTGATAAGCAATTCCACTTTATCATCGCATCTTACAAATTGTGGCACGGGAAAGTGTGTGTGTGTGTGTGCGTGTGTGTTTGTGTGTGTGAGATCACAAAACGCAGATGTGGGAGATTAGGGGTGTGGCGGTATCCGTGCGGGAGGGGAAATGTATCTGCCACTGCCCCATATGGGAAGGAGATGTCGGGATCAGCGATCTGCTGACAGCGACGATGATGGCAACAGTGGGTTTGTTACACTAGTCGATTTGAAGTTGTTCACGACGGGAGGCTCAGCCACTGCAATATGCATCGCAAAGGCTCCTCTTTTTACCGGTGCCCGATTTAGTTAGATGACATGAGGACCTAGTCTAGGGAGGAATTTACCTGTCGGCATCCCTGTGCGCGATGCCTAACCCTTACCTGAACATTGTGGGGAAAAAAATTATAATAATCACTTAATTCACTTTAAGTCACTTTGGATAAAAGCATCTGCAAGCTGACTCAATGGTTGATGATGCATGGAAGAGAAAGTGTTGTATGCCGTCAAGGGGCTTCAAATAAAACACAGTGTTTCCCTCCAGTTGAGATGAGATGGAAGAGAGAAGGAGAAGCTCACAGATTGTATGGGAGAGCCTGCGCCACCATGTTAAAGTGGTTCCCGGTGGAACCCTGAAAAAACCCTGGGGAGGGGCTTTTTGACAGGAGGGACCTGATCAAAAAAAAAAAAAAAAGTTTGGGAACCACTTGATCCAGGCATTGTCTCAAGCCCCTCTTACACAACGAGCCTTATCTTATTCGGGGCTTTCTCATGCTGCCCCTCAGGCAGACTGCATTTTATATAATAAACTTTAGTCACAAGCTTTCTGCTGGACTCAATAAATAAAGGTCATCATCATTCTAAGTGTTTGTTTGTCCTTTGAAGACGTGGATCCAAAGCCACCGGGTATAGTAACACAGCTGACGTAACCATGAAGTCATTATTAATGCTGGGCGGGGGGGGGTTATTGGTTATTACCGATGCGTCCTTTATTTCCAAACGACATTGCAAGCCATTGCACTAAAACAACATCTGTTCTTTCGGTCATATTGTACAATGTGACGTGTCCATCTTTAATGGAAAAATAATACGACTGCAGATAACAACCCCCCCCCCCCACAGCTCCTCCCCCACATACTCGAAACGCAAAAAATGAACCGTCAAAGTGGCGGCAGGTCTGGTCGCGTCGCATTTGCACATATAAGTCAAAGTACTCAGGCTGATTCCAGCGTCCACTACAGGGCGGCTGTAAATCCCGGAGCCCGGCGTGGCGTCTCAAACTGCCCCGCGAAGACATGATTAACGGCTCCTGATAGCTCCTGTCATCTCACAATATTGCATGTACACCCCTGTGTCCGCCGCGAGATTTAGGGTGTGGATTTATTGCGTTTTTGTGGTGTGTGTGTGTGTGTGTGTGTGTGTGTGTGTGTGTGTGTGTGTACGTGTATGCGCGTCTTGAGGTTGCTTTTCATAGACTCTGAGTTCCGTACGCTGAGATTGAAAGCCGGCGACTCTTCGGAGCGGGAGCACATACTCACAGTTAAACTCAAGGCCAAGGTAAGACAATGACTCACTCTGCACGCACACACAAACATGCACGCACATACACACTCACACACATCAAAAGGCCTCATGGCACGGATCGTTCTCGGGCCCCAGCTCAATTGTTGCACAAATGCAACACATTCCCAGTTGGGGGTTGACTCACTATCAGTCCAAGCTGAGGGGTCACATCTTGTGAGGTGGTTGAGTGGCGGGCCAACGGACGTCTCCATCGTCAGTAAATCTAGGCCAAAACGGGAGAGCAAGTGCGTAGAAGAGTACGATAAAACCCTGCTGTGTCCCAAGATGCAGCGAGGATAAAACCGCTCAATGTGGACTGCAGCGTGATGGAACGCTCTCCGCCGTCCTCAGCAGACATCAAATCTGCAATATCTGTCGCTACAGGAGCCTCCTCTGTGTAGTTTGATGAAGCACCAGAAATATGCCAGATGAAGACAAGCCCCGGGGCTCTTCTAGTAAAGTGAATGGATAAAAACAATTCAGTGTTTGGATAAACAAAATAGAAGTCAAGACCCCTTCAGAGTAAATTGCTTTTCCTCTGTTTTTTGATAAAGCTCGTCCCCTTTTAAAAAGTGGGAAATGTTTCTGGACAGTTTGATGAACCATCAAATCATTAAAAGCCGTATACCTCCAAACCATTTGCATTCATTCGAGAACGCTTTTGCCGTTAAAGTTTGTTTTCCAAAGGCAGCCCTCGGTGGCACTAAGCTGCAAGAGCTGCAGTTGTTGAAGGTCACATTCCCAGGCGTTGTGGGTAAGCAGACGGGAGCCCCCCCCCCACACACACACACTGACAAATAAGATAAATAAATAAAAGCTGTGCCCACATGAGAAGACGGGGAGGCCTACCTATCCCCAAGTGTCCTGAGCACGCACCTTCTCTGGCATCAGGGATGTGAAACTCCCAGAGCTGCCTCCAAACCTCCTGCGGGGAAAACAAGCTGGGGAATGCCAGAACACACACACACACACACAAAGAGGAAGGTGAGGCATCTGGCATCCTGATTGTACCACTTAAGACGAGTTGCTGGAAGTTGAGATGTGGAGAGCTAAGATGGCCGTTGTAGCATCAAAGTTCATGCCTTTAAAATAATTGTACACAAGTACAGTATGTTGGCATGTAAAGTAATGTGAAACACATCATTTTAATTCATTGTAAGGATATTTGTGTTGAAAAATCTAACTAATTGTCTGACTAACTGACTGAAGAAGCTTGGGGAAAACAATATGTTAAAGACATCAATCTTTTGCATTTGTTTACTTTCCTCAGCACCCAGAAGAGAGTCCAGAATGCTCAGCTGACGTGCCAGTTCCCTTGGACATGGCTTGGACACCGCAGGTACACACACACACACACACACACACACACACACACACACACACACACACACACACACACACACACACACACACACACACACACACACACACACACACACACATCCCTACCTTCCTAATGATCCCTCCCAATTGTTTGTTACATTTATTATAATCTCGCAGAGCAATGGGCCACTACGCACAACACTTCGGGTAGGGGGGATGGGGGGTGGCCTTCATGAAAAGGAGAGAGCCAGAGTTGCAGAAGAGAGCCTTTAGACAATGATTTTGCTGGTGGAGATGCTAGTGTGTGTGTGTGTGTGTGTGTGTGTGTGTGTGTGTGTGTGTGTGTGTGTGTGTATGTGCGTGTGCGTGCGTGAGCATGTGTGTGCACACATGTGTGATACATGTCAGGCCTACAGTGAGTACCAGCTCAGAACAGTGCTGCCGTATGGAGCCTGTCTGCCTGCTGGGCCGCTGATGGATCTCCCCCACAATGCAACATCCAGTGTGTGTGTGTGTGTGTGCGAAAGTGTGAGTGTTCATGCCTTTTTGGTTTTTGAATTTGTGTGTGTTTGTGTTTGTAAGTGTGTGTGTGTATTTAACACACTTAATGGTGCATGTCTGTGTTGGTGCCTGTGCATGTGGTTGTAGGAGGTTGGGGGAGGAGGGTAAGGAATGGGAAGTGTGTGTGTGTGTCTGTCTGTGTGCGTGTGTGTGTATCTGCGTGCATGGGGTGAGTGTGCGCCGGGGTTGTGTGTGTGTGCAGGGGGAGGGTGGGGCCTGTCTGTCGGCAGTGTTGCTGACATGTTCATTTGAATGAGTAATTATTGCCTGCTCCGTAGCGGGGCTAAAACGTGCCACTCTGTGTATTTATGTGGAAATGGAAGGACAAGAAAAACAAACCGGGGTATCTGTGCATGCGTGTGAATGTATGCGTGTGTATGTGTGACTGTCTGTATGTTTGGGTTTGCAAATGAAACCTTATTTACACTGACCCAATGGGCAAAAAATCTTTTTTTATAAAGTGATTTAAATTAAATCAAAGCAACAAAAAAAACATATTCATTATTGGAATGTTTGAGGTGTGCGTGACATGATGAAATATGTCAAAGGGAACGAGCGGGTGAGAGAGGCACCAGCAATGAGTACATGTGAGTGAGAGATGTGAGTGGGCATACAGTATGCCAACACGTCGATTGATGTTTGCATTAAAGTCTGGCCGAGCAACGACACACTACAACCATCAACACCCTTTGTATGTTGTTGTGTGTTTGCATTTGTTAAAAAAAAAATTGTGTGTGTTCAGCGGGTGTATAGCTTTTTTGTGGCGCTACCTACCGTGTCCTTCTGTAATTGTTAGATGTGTATGCAGTGGTCTATTCAATATTTGTGTGTGTCTGCCTGTTTGTCAGTGTCTTTCTGTCTGTGTTAGTCCTGAATGCAAAACAAATGACCAAACCCCACAACAGCAGAACCGTACAATTAAACAGTAAAACAACAACAACCACAACAACATGCAATAAAAGATGGCAAGATATCAAGGTTGTGCCTGAAGACATAAATGGCATCATTCATTCAGCCATTCATAATTAGCTCGGTACCATAGGTAGGTAATGACTATTGGTTTGTACCTCTGCACATTCGTTTCACAATAGAGTCATATGGATAAATACAAACATTGGCCATGCTGCACACCTCAAAGCCCCTCATTAGGCCTGACAAGAAGATAGGCTCACCCCTATGCCCCTGTAGTTCCCTTCTGAATGGACATCGAAGGTCCGGCTCGGTTTGAAGTGGACAACATTTCACATCACGGGAAGTTGAAGCCCATCAGCCCATGGTGCGTTGCTCCGGTCATTAATTAATTATCGACAGACATCCAGTTGGGTTGGGTTGGGTCTGTCTGTGTCGTTTGTTTTGCAGCCTCAGGGCACAAAAATACATAGCGTGCTAGAAAGGGAAAAAATGTACTCTGGCCTGTCTCCGGTGGGCAGTGCCCGAGGCCGCTAGTTGGGCTGAACTAAAGACCAGGAGGAAAGGCCTGATTGAGACATAAGTAGCTCTTTACATTCTCTGCTGAGATGCCCTCCCTTCCTTCACCCCCTCTTTTGGCCCCCACCATGTACTCTCAACGTTGCAGAAACTGCAGGAATTCAATTACCAACTCTCTGCAAATCCCCCTCCCCCTTCCCCACCATCACCACCATAACATACACACTCATTTCTTTTTTCCAAGCCAGACCTAGCATCGTTATCCGGCGCTGTAACCATAATCATGCCACTGGCATTAATTGGGCTGTAATTGCTGAGGCTCTCACACCTGGCCGATGCTTAATTGTGTGCACTGTGCCGGCACAATGACCCATAATTTTTGGTTTATTTTTTTATTTTTATCTCTCTCCTCGCTCCCATCTTTATTTCCCTTCACCCTTCCTCTCTTTCTCCCTGTTTCTTCTCCTAGTTAGTGTGTGTGTATGTGTGTGTGTGTGTGTGTGTCCCTCTGTATCCGTGCGGATGACCAGTTGGTTAAAAAATAAAAGGAATAAGCCCTCGAAATCTGACAATCAACCCGATTTCAAATGGATCCAATTTGCCGTCCAATAAGGCCTTGAAAGGTGTGTGCATATGAAAAAATATCAAACTCAGAGATGAGCATTTCCCAGTGCATACGGAGTAAACAAAACTAATTAAACAGACAGTGAAATTATTACTGGCAATGAAAGTGGCTTTTGCTTGTTTATGTTGTTTTCTCGTAATGTTGCCCATAAAGTATTTTAAAGAGCACCGTATAAGATTTGCTGTTGGAGGCAAGGTTACGCTAGCACAATACATTTGTCAAAATATTGTCAATAACCTGGGTCTACTGGAGTTTACTTAGGATGGAAAGAAATATGTATATTTAGGATAGTATGTTTACAATCTACTGGCATATTGGCATAATTTAATACAAATCTCCAATAAACAAATGTTGATTATTTTGCCACTTTTAAATCCCCCTTATACTCACTATCTGCTGAACTTCAATCGGACAGTGAGTATACTACTAAATTATTAGTAGTATGCTATTAAATATCTTAAATTCTTTGTTTATTTACATGGTGCCTTTTGAGTTTACTCTGGCCACAACCAATCGATTCTCATCAAAAAACCCAGACTCAGAAGGTTTGGTCTAATGTGATGTGGTTTGGCAGAGCACACTGGAGAAGCTCCACAGCCAGTTCATGCTGGTCCTGGAATCCCTGGCAGAGTTCTGGGAGGTGCTGGACGAGATTGACCGTAGGACCTGGGTCCTGGAGCCAGAGAGACCAAGCAGGGCTGACACCATGAGGAGGATCGCAATTGGTACACACACACACACACACACACACACACACACACACACACACACACACACACACACACACACACACACACACACACACACACACACACACACTCTGTCCCACTTATCTGCTGATAAACCTCATGATGATTACTCAGATCTTGGCTAAAATGTAGATTATATCAGAAATCCAGTTACAAAAAGATGAAACCAATGAAAGGATGTGAGGCGACATCCTTTTAATTAAATACATCGCAATGTCCTTTTTTTCTTTTCAGGGAGCAACGTGTCTATCCGGGTGGATGTGAATCCCAGACACCCCAAAATGCTACCAGAGAGCTGTCTGCTGGGAGCCGAACATGGTGGGTAGCATGTGGGAAGAACCTGAAAGCATCCAATTTCAACTATGTAGTCGATTGATATTGGATGGAGCTAGGAAGTAAAGGCCATCTTTTAACAATCTCGTGTGTTCATCTGTTTGTCCTGTATGTCGCATGATGTATATATTTATAATCTAAATCTAGGATTTTCATTTGGAGATTATCTTGAGAGGAAAGGGCAGGAACTTTGAAGTAACGTGGCTGTAGGGAGGGGGGCAGATGAATCCTCTATGGTTTAGTCACATCTTTCCAGGTGTGTCCATGTCAGAGAAATTGCTTCCAGGCAGACTTGTGTTCACTCACACAAGCCGGGTGGAGTCCAAAGCTAGGCAAATTTATTGACTTCATTTTCATTTCTTAGGGCGAATGGGCAGTGGCTGGGGGGGTGGCTCTATCCAAGCCCCTGTCAATTGCTGACAATTGTTTCTGTGAAGCCCAAGGTCAGACAATGTGGATGCTGCACAACTCCAAGGCAGTTGCCTAGCAATGCATCTCCAAAGGATATTAACACACACATACACAGAAAGACTTCAGCCTCCAAGACGGGAGGCTGGCGAGAACCCCTCAAATACAAGGTGTTGTGCGAAATATATCTTTCTGCATGTACGAATAATAAATAAGAGGAGAAAGGACCGTGCACACACAGACACACACACACACACAGACAAATACACCCTCCCCTGTGGCATGGACAATGTAATGGATGTTCTGCCTTCTGAGTGGCATAGTGAACTGGACCACCGTCAAATCACACATGCGTACTGTATCATCAAAACTAACCTCAAGGTGTGTGTGTGTGTGTGTGTGTGTGCGTGTGCGCTCGCGCGCGTGTTTTCTTCAGGACTACCCTGCAGTAAATGTATTGAAAACATAATGCAGTTCACTTAGTGTCATATGTCTGTCTGTGTTGCAGTGGTGACCCCTCTTCGGAACAAGCTGAACGCCAACATGCACATGTGGTGAGCGGTCAGCGTCCGAGTGGCTACTCGTGACGCCTTCCTCCAATCGGTGTCCTCGTTGCTCATTGCTGTTCATTATTTAAGGAAAAAGACGAATAGAAAACATTTGCACAGGCGAAGAAAGAGGTCCACCAGTACCTTAGGGCGTTCTTTCTGTTCTCCGAACAGGCATGACACATGGACCATGACCATTTGTTTTTCAATGAGGTTGAGACGCCTCAAAATCCCAGGCAAAATGCAAATCCGCAAATCCTGCAAATCTTCATCTCAGGATCCTTCAGAGTTAGCACTGCTGCCATTTTTGACGTTTTGGTTGTTTGTGTATATATTTTCTATTTGCAGTGGTAATCTTAAAATAACCGAAAGACCAGATCCTGGTGTCAAACCCTGAACTGGTATGCTGATGGGAAGGAACAAGGCTTCCTTTTAGATTATATTCCATTGTTCCAAAAAAACACTGGAAAGACACTCACACAACAAAAACATTTGTCTTTGTGAATATATAGAAATACACACATATATATTATTGATATATATATATATATATATATATATATATATATATATATATATATATATATATATATATATATATCATGTGTTTTATTTATTTTTTGTCTTTCATAAACCAATGGTGAAGTGCTCCTAATCATGCCGCAGTGTCTCTGCAGGCCTCATTTGCATGTGTTTAATTAGTGTGTGTGAAGGAGCTGTCTCTGCTCTGCTGACAGGAACCCAGGCTCCAGCGTCTTGCACAACCTCCAGGATGTTTTGGAGATAGAATTCCCGTCACCTGCCACCCACGAAAAATCTGTATGACACACACACACACACACACACACACACACACACACACACACACACACACACACACACACACACACACACACACACACACACACACACACACACACACACACACACCCTCTCTTCACTTCCGTCTTGTTTGCTGTATGATGATGATGATTCCTGGCTTGGACTGTGTACTAGCGTGTGTTTGTGTGTATGTACCCCTGCTCGTTTGCCTGGTTTTAACTGGAAGGTACTCCACCCCCTCCGCCTTTAGCCGGCGTGGACCTACAGCTGCTTTTTTGGTTGTCAATTGCTTTATTTATATTTAACTAAATCATATTTGTATGTTGAGAGGTGGGACATCCTCCTTTTTAATTGGGTTGTATAAAGAGAGGATCATTAGAATAACCAGAAGATGGCAGAATCCACACCACTATCAAGATCGCTTTTATCACACCAAACCATTTATCAAAATGCATACACACACTGACACACACCCTCCTCGCTCCCCTTCCTGCCTCTGCGGATGGGTTGAAAAGGGCTTGGTGTTTATCTGCTGTCGCCAGAGTGATTAATGCTTCAGCTTCATTAACATTCCGAGAAGCATGGAAAAGTAGACTTGACCAGATGTTGAATATCATATAATACTTTTCTTTTTTTTACCTGACATCCTTTCTCTTAATTGATATCACTTGGAGAATAAAAAAAATTATCTTCTCATTATGAAAAGTGCAAACGAAGGCATAGAGAGGAGGGAGGGGGTGGGGGGAAGGGGAGAGTGTGAGCCAGGAGAGAGAAAAGGTGGCATAAGGATGATTCTTCGAGGGGGGAATTTGAGGAGTTGGGCGTAACTTGGTGAAGCCGTCCCTGACAGAGGCCAGAGCTTCAACTCAAACACTGTTCTAATGCGTTGAGTAGGTTCCCCCCACATGACCACGGGTGAACGTTCAAAGCTGCTACAAAATCAATTACATTAGTCTCCGTAAGAATGATTTTTATTCACACATCTTTAGGACACACTTTAAGGTTGAGCTCTAAAGGCACTAAAATGGGCTTTCAAGGAAAACCGGAACTGATTTTAAGTAAATCAAACACTTCTAGGCTCAGCTATGCAGAAGTCTTGTCTAAAATTACAATTTGTGTGTGTGAAATACAAACAGCGAAGAACATAACTGCTGATGCGCCCTTTTTGCCGTCGCCTTTTCTTCGTTTGCTTGTTTTTCGGATAAAAAAAAAAAAAAACATGCGGCCCTCATAATTGACGGCTGAGGAGTGGTGTCAGCGGTATCATGCGTTACGTGCTCCTGTGTGTGCAGAGCTTCAGCGCAGAGTGTGGCATCTGTTATGCCTATCGACTGGAGACCGCCATCCCGGATCAGGTGTGCAACGACCCGCGTTGCGGCCAGCCCTTCCACCAGGCCTGTCTGTATGAGGTATGTACACGCCAACGCGCACACGCATACACAGGATGATCTGCAAGTCTGTCTCATTACATAATGTCTGTACTAATGTGTTCCATTGGGAAGATGTTAATAAGGCACTGCCTAAATAAAATAATGGCCAGATATCTTTGGCCCATACACCAAGATATGATAAATGATCTTGCATATCCAAAAATGTGAGGTCAGAGATTGCCACCAATCAACACCATCAATGCGATAGACTTTTTCTTTCTCCTCAGGTAGAATGGATAAACTGAAAGAGGTTGACCGATCAGAAGACCTTCTTTGAATGATCACATAACCATTACAAATAGACAACAATGTGTCCCTAATTATTTTCCAAGCAAGTATGAAAACATATAAAGTATGTATACACAGGAATATTCTTCCGTTCTCTCCTTCTCCACAAGTGGCTGCGTGCACTGCCATCCAGCAGGCAGAGCTTCAGTGTGGTGTTTGGCGAGTGTCCGTACTGCAGCAAGGTATGATCCAACATCTTTGCTCTTATTATTGGGTCAACAGTGGCCTTCAACATAATCTTTGGCTAATGAACACACCTGCTTTGTATACTGCATATTGCAGTGGATCTTGACCTTTGACATAAGCTGTATCACTAAATTGTCATCAAGACCTTTTCGCAGACCACCTTATATGCATTATGTAAGGATTACATAAATACACATACAGTGGTGGAGCCTAGAGTGCAAGCATTTGACTATTTTTACGGTTAAAAAGGCCATGGTCAGTGGAAAACTGTTGAAAGAAATGCTAATGCTGCAAGTGTGTTTATTTTGCAAACACAAATCCATAAGAAACATGAATGGAAGACATTACTATGAAAAACTACTCCCTTATTTTTCTAATATTGTAAGTAAAGTATATTTCAAGAATGACATCCTACGTGCTACCTGCAGTACAAAACTGGTTGATGAACACTGGCATATAGAATAGTGACAGTCTCTTTGTGAGTGTGCCCTGAGCACCTGCATACATCAATAACTGTTTTGTCAACCCTTTCACCTGAGAGTGATGCACCGTTAAACGCATGTTTGTCAGCACCTTGAGAGTGGCATTGTGCTCCGATGTATTGGGTAGTCTTCAGTGTCAACAAATCCAACTACAGATGTTTTATAAAAGAGCCTCTTGTTAGGATACCCTTTACTCAAACAAAAATTATGTTTTCGCTTGTGTTTCAGCCAATCACTGTAAAGATGGCAGCACCACTATCCTGAGGTTGAGGATTCCTCTTCCGTCTTCCACCACATTCCAACCAACATTACTACATGGGAGCCACGGGCAGGACGGCCCACACAATCCAGCTCTAGTGATTCATATTTGTATTACGGTTGTGCGCGTCACCTCAGTGTCTCAACACAAACTAAGACAAAAAAGAGGGTTGCGAAAACGGTGCCGCAGACAAACATGTTCCTCCAGATGGTCCTCGCTATCAAATTGACACCGGGCTCCTCTCTGGGGACCCTGGGAGATGGCTCCTCCCACTCCAGGATGCCTCGGCCCCTCCCCCCTCCGTGGGGGAGGGGATCGAGGAAGTGTACGTGCCTCCGGGCTGTGCTCACTGTCAGGGGTTTCGTGCAGACGTACCGGACGTCTGCCCTTCTTCCGGTGTGGAGTGTTGTCTGTTGAATTGAGATAACCAGTTTGACACCCTGGTTCATTTTGATGGACGCAATGTTTTCCAACGTTTAATAATCACAACAAAAAGCATTATTTATTTTTCAATGAATTTAATTAGTTGAGAACGTATTGCTACGCATCTATGTGGGTTAAATAACTTCAAATGTTATAATATTAAATACTATATGTTATAAATTCAAACCGTCTTTGATTGACAACCTTTTTTTTCACTCTCACAGAACTCCACACACACACAATGGAATACATACACTAGGGGTACAGACGTATACTGATTTTAGGCAGTAATGTTTTGTGACGGCCGGGGTCTTCTAGTGTCTTGGCCTCACCGCAGATGTCTGCTCTGGTCTTGGGCCGATGGGGGGCCCTCTGAGGTGGCAAGCAGCAATGGGAATGGTCTCTTTCTCCCAGTCCTCTTCGTCCTCTTCACTTTCATAATCTTCTTCATAAAACCCAGCCGGCACTGACCTGGCTCTCGATGATCGCCTAACCGCAGCTGTTCCTGATGCCTGCCACAAAAACGTGTGGTAATTGTGAGCTATTAGCCTTTGTGCAAATATGCTGCAACATGTTATTCCGTCAGAAGCTTCATTCTCTGTTATTTAGGAATAGCATACCAAAAAATAGACTACTTCTGATTATTTTTCTTATTATCCATAAACAGTCAGTACATCTGGAACCTAGCAAGTGTAATCAATATAGCAGCTCTGTATATTAAGCTGTTGAATTTTGATACTGCTCGTTTTAGAGTGAGATCAGGCGACACCTTAATGCCAGGCTACTGACAGTTACACAGGATATGTATCTATTATTGGTGATTATGATGTTTGAACCATGAACCAGGCCATTAGCAAGTTGGATTCCTGTCCGTTAGGCTGGACAAAGGTTCCACCATTATTATGTAAATGTCTGTCTAAATTGAGGTGTTGACTCCCCTTCCCCAGCCTTCAGTCTTTTGATAATTGGGTCCTTAAATTACAGTTGTCATACCTCAGGCCTACTTGCTGGTGGTCCTCTTAGATATTGAGAGGGAATGGGTTTGGTCTTCCTTGCCAGCTCCTCCTCCTTCAGCTCCATGGCTTCAGGCTTCGAAGTTCCTCTGGAGGTCCTCCCCTTCTGTTGGGGGAAAAGTTTTTGCATGACATTAGCGGTTTTCTGTCTAAATAAAGAAACTTCTTGGTTCAGGGTAAGGGGACGGAATAGGTGAGAAACCAGTGACTCCTCTCTCTCCTTTCCCCCGTTTCATAGAGTATTAGTTGAAGGGAAATGGATAGATCCTCACTTGTTCAGTCCGTGGGCTGTTAGCAACTGTTCCTTGTTTGACCCCACTTGGTTTGGTCTTCGTCACATCCCCTTTCGCACCATCCTCTTCTTCATCCAACGACACAGGTTTGGGTGGTCTTTTTGATGTTCCCATCTTTTTGGAAAGCAGTATTATTCATGTGTCTCATATGGTCACATTATATATATGTTTTCAGTTTACAACTTCTGTCCATGCTCTGTACCCCCTTAACAGACAATATTTAAGGGCTGTACGGTTTTCTGTGATAGTACATACTAAGTATAACTGATTGATACTAAGCCAGCATACTGACTGAGCCCGGCTACAACTGTGGGATAAGTATTTTTGCAGAGATGTTAAAACTGGTGAGCCAAGCTGCTGGTTTTTGATGGCGTGGTCATTTATATGATTTAAACAGATTATGACAGTCTTGCTCCACTTTCTTTAATATTTTTTCTTCTCGCTTTTCGATCACTTTTCTCTTGACCCAAGTAATTTTTTTATTGAGTGTTCTGCCCCTACACACAGAAATAGAATTACTCCGAAACTCAATAACATCCAAATTCTTTTCAAGTCAATATCATCAAAAATGCAATAACGGAAGATTGACGATTTGATCAAAGTGTAGGATTGTCCTCCACAAAAGCATATTTACTTTCCCTTGAAAGCCCAGGATTGCTGTATTTTTCTGTTTTAACTTTCAAATGAATGACACGATGTCATTTCAAAAAAACCTTTCAACCTCAACATGTAATTGCTTTATCAGTTTGACCAATTTCTGTGTAACACAGCTTTTGATTATCCCCGACCCTGTTTGACCAAAATAAAAACTCATATATTTCCACGACTATTGTGACGGAATGACTTGCTGGAAGCGGCCATTCAATGGCCTTTATCATCGGTGACATTTACTCCCCTGTTTGCTAAACCACCTGTAAATGGCCACTTCTGTTTAACAAGGGATCAAACTGGCCAGCACTCCAGTATGGAAATTAAATGACACGGGAGCGAAGAGGAGATAAAATAGAAACGAGCACAATTATAGGACGTGCAGCGATCCCTTTTGCCCCTTGCGCAAAAGTGTTTCTGTGTGATTGGAGTTGTCAGATCGGGGAGTGTTTGGAGGGGCAGCACCAGCAAGGCTCTGGGAGGTCGTGTCACTGGAGGAGGACTGGAGTGATCATAGGCTCACAACCCCACTGCTCTCCAAGCAGGGCCTCTCCCTGTTAGCGCTTACCCAGGGGTCAGTGCTCAGTCCCGTGTGTGTGTGTGTGTGTGTGTGTGTGTGTGTGTGTGTGTGTGTAAAATAGTTTCTTGTTGTGGAGATAACTGACGCAACCTGAATGTTGTGAATCACATGTCATTGGATGTAACTTGTTTGCCTGGTTATATGATGACAAAGACTAATGAATCACCCTTGCTATGAACTTATATCGAGGACACCCATGTGATCGGTATCTCCATGCAATGCTAGTTTCATCTCACTGCATTGATAAAGACAGCCACGTTTGTTGTTATTGCTTCTGAACCACCCGTTGCCCTTACATTGTTGAGCTTTGTTGACCCAATACTGTTCGTTATTTTACAAGAATAAGTTGGAAACCTGTTTTTGTCAATAAACAGGTGTGGCAAAAAGTCCTCTGCCTGGTGTTAATCCAGGCAAAAAATAACCTATGGTTCAAAGATGGATTTCCCATCTAAACACGTTGTATGAATCAGTAATAAATGATGAAGTAAGGGGGCAGAGCGGGTGCTGAGTCAGACCCCCAGGCCCCTTGTTGTCTTACCTTGCCCCGTGGAAGGGGATCCTCCACGGGTCCCAGCGGCTGGGCGTCCGTGGGGCCTGGAGAAGTCGAGCCTTCCCTGAACGCCGCTGCCCAGCAGGTCCCTGAGCATCTGGTAGTCTGGCCGCTGCTGGTACCCTAGGGATTTGACGTACAGGAGCAACCTCGCTACCTCGTCTTAAGAAGAGGAAGAGAGGAGGAGAAGAATCTCAGAATATTCCTAGTGTGACGTCCGTACTGGCACATGAGTACCTCACCAAAGTTATCAACCCCAGTGTGATCTACCTGAAGTACTGACAGTCCGGTTACAGCTAGGAAGTGAGGGGCAAAGCGTTGCTGTTTATAGGGGGGGGGGGGGGGACATTGTGTTAGATTGTGTGTGTGTGTGTGTATCGCACAGTGAACCTCTATTCATCACATGGGCCGCCACAACACGTATAGCGTGCAGTAATGGCGTGCACAGCTCACACATGCACTCTGGGTTGATGCATGCCCTGGGGCTTATCTGTGGCACGCAGCCCGGGGACCCTGTCACCATGAGGCTTGGAGAATCAGCACTGCGGTGCCAACCATACATCACACAGTGAGCCTTCAACACATGACCTCGCCTGGTTTTATGAAGGAGGTAAGGGGGGGGGGGGGGGGGGGGGGGATAGGTGCACTGCGGAAAAACTTTGCGAAAAAAAAAAAAAAGAAGGCTAATATCAACAGGGTGTCTGGAGTGGTGGAACATTTGTTTTGGAATTCTACCCGATCTACCAGAATCAATAAAGGCTGACCGCATGGTGACTTTCGCAGGATTTATTTTCGTCTTTGGAATTTCCTCTGCTCCCTGCGCCTTGACATACTCATTTAATAAAAAAAAAAAAAAAAGAATAAACAGGAGTCTTGTCTGTTGGTTCTTTACAATGAGCCCATACAATAAGAAGTGCTCACAGTGCGGTCAGTAGCACAAGCAAGCACTACCGCTATGTCTGTCTTATTTAATAATACTACAATATTTGAGGACAAACTGTATCTGCAAAGTCATTGCTTTGCAGAAGGTACATTATAACCATCTGGAAGACACCTCCAGTCTCATGAACACTCCAACCCCCGCTCCTCACAAAGACCAGTCCAAGTTCAACAATTGGACGCAGCATAGAGATCTTCACCTACCCGTAGATGATCCACTAGCAGACAGCTGCTGGACCGAGCGAGGCAGATTATTCATCAGTCTGACAGAGGGACGGAAAATTAAGAAACTGTCAAGGAGCATCAAAGGAAAGAGGAGGGGAGTAGTGAGGTGGGGGAAAGGAGGCAGATATTTGGACATGGAAAGAATGCGTTCTGGAAAGTGGGGCTGAGTTGAAGCCCAGGAAACCGGTCCTTCGACGGGCTCGAAGAGAGCTCAGAGATTTCACTTTTAACGTTTTTTCACCTGAAATTCTTATCATCCTTGAAAGCAAAGATACATGACTGTACATCGAGTGAAAATTTCAATGTTTTTTGTTAGTTTTCGCCAAACTTGTTTTTGGTGACATTTTCAGCAAAGAAAATATGACTTTTTCCCAATCAGTTGTCTTACACTTCCTTGGCTCCTTGGACCTGGGCAGGGTTGGTCAGCATGCCGTCCCAAGGCAGCGCGCCACACAGCCAGTGGAGCAAACAGAACCCCAGCACCTGGAGGTCCCCACGCCGAGAGGGTGCTTCAGAGAGAGGGTTACATGATATATATATACGATATAAAAACTTGCATCTTCCTCAGAAAAAGATGAACCACTGTAAATGCAGTTAATGAAGACCCTAACCCTAACCCTAACCCTAACCCAACAAGCCCTTCATTGTAACAATGTAACAGAGTTTTTCTCAGTCGCTTTGGTGCATTTCTCGAAACATCCTCAACATTTGCAAAACAGTAAGTGCATTTCTCAAAACAATTCGTACAAATAGCAAAACACCATGGATTACCTGCAAAAGAAAGTCTCTTGCTCAAAATCCTTAGTTCATCTCTCAAAAGTAAATATGTTTCAATGAACATGTCAGTGCCATCAGAATGACAAGTCCTTGTGTCATTGTCTACGGATAAGACATTCAAATTGTTTAGTCATGTTGCCAATATAACAGTGTGCTCTGGAAGGAGGTTCTGATGTAAACTATGGCTAAAGTTTTGAAGACAATTACTGTAAATTTTAAGTTACACCTTAGTGTAGGTGGGAGATTGATTGCAAGAGACTGGACAAAATTCACATTCACGCTTTTACTGTAATTTCTGTATCGCAAAGACAGACCATGTCATTGCGGTACAGAAAGGAAAAGACAGCACTGCATAGCAAAAAGAAAAAAAGAAAAAGTAGAAATGTGAACGTAGGACAATCTCCTTAGGGTAAACTGTACATGCAGTGCTGCAGTCTTCCTACACCTCCTGACGTTCCTGTCGGTTTGGCGACAAATTTTCATCCACATTACACAAACATCTTCATGAGATGCACCTTTGAGCTATTTCAGTAAACTGGTTGATCGTTGGTTGATCTATGCGTCATACATTTCCCTCCATTAGAGAAATCGATTCACCTGGGAGGAGTTTACCAATTCATGACAGATTTAGAAAAAAATGTCTAACGGAAATGTATAGAAATATGCTTGACAACTTGTTCAACCATTTTGCATGTAAAGACTTATAATATGAACTAATACCCAAATTTTGTGGGGGTGAGACAACTCAATAGAGAACCATTACAATACATTTGTTCAACATGACAAGCAATTGATAATTTAGGAAAGAGCAGAGAATTGTACAAAATCATTTGCATCGACGTACCAAAGCATTTGCAACTTGTTCAAAGAAATGAGAAACTGCTTTTTTGATGTGCACAAGTGATACAATGATGTGAAAATTTAACAGGTAGTTTTGAGGAATTGAATTCTGATCTGAGAATTGTACCAAAGTGTCTGAGAAAAACTAATTATTAGACGAATATGTTGTATTCCATTTTGTGTACACTTTCGGCAGACACCTCTGTTCACTTTTCCAAGTCTGCACCGCATAATGCGATGACTTTATTGATTCTACATCATGGTTGGTTGGCTTTTGGATAACACTAGCCTCGAATGTCCCTAACAAGCCTCATAAAGTGCCGGAAATATCAGCCCTGAAAAGGAATCAAATAACCAGGAGCAGATGATGTGGGAGGTGCTGTAGACACCTCTCTCATAATCTAGCCAATAGCGGGTCTGGAAGCTTCTGAATATACGCGTGCAGTTCATCAATACCAAGTCTATCCTAAAGGGGGGTCGTGCCCAAAGACTTTTGGGGGAGCTCACTACCGCAAAGGCTGCGACGTGTCCCATGAGAAATCAACTATTGACGAGGCTCGTCAGACGGTGGAAATCTCTTCCCTGAGCAGTGGCCAGAATTGATCCCCCACCGACCGTTCAGCCCCCAGCTGATGAGCTTCTTTAAAGGAGTCGCACCGTGGACGCTCATGAGGAATGGATTACATTACGAGGTTGGAGTCCGTACCTACTAGCCTGGGAACCAGTCGTATCTCGCAAGCTCATGTTTCAATTGCTCTGCAGATAAGGTCTGGCTCCCCTCTCCATTCAGAAATAGCTCTGCCCGGTATGAGATGGACCGACATCACGTTTATCTAAAATGAGGCGGGATAAATATGCTGACATTGCAAAGGAACACTGTAGAAGCATTTTAAAAAACAACAAAGATGGCTGCCACTGCTGTAGAGCGGTCTGCTGATTCCGCTATCGAGACAGTACTAAATAACCTGGTATATTTGGTATATTTCACTAAAACAAGAACAAACGACTGCACTTAAAGTTTTTGTTGATTATAAAGACGTCTTTGCTTTGTCCCTCATGCGTCACCCATTCGTTTGCAATGATTGGTTGTAGCCCTATCCGATTGCTTCATGAGCGCCCGTTGGTGACCTCTAGGAAATCGGAAATTAAAAGAGATGTTCCAGTTTGCAATTCGTCTGGGGATGCAAGGATATGTACCTACAGTACCACTGATTGAATTGCTAAGTTGTGTATTTAAAGTTTCCGCCGTTGGTAAGAAACCAGTGGGTTCTTCTATGCCTTGTGCAGGTGTTTTTGTTGAAACATTCAAAAATATTGTAACATAGGATTTCAAAGGTGTATAGAAAAACAATCACGGCCCATTGAGAAGGACTACCCTGATGATGAGGAATCTCATAGGATCTCACAGATTAATTATTGTGTGAAATCAGGCAGTTGTAGGTCAGCACCACTGGGATGGTGAAGGAACGAATGGTTTGATAACATGGCGAGAAGAATACAAGTATTCCAAAACAAAAACTAAGCTGAATGCTATGTTCATACAGCTGCAGTCAGGGTGAAAACTATATCCTCAGTATTGTTTTGAATCAAGACTTTTACATCGTTTTATTAGCATCCCATATAACCTACCAACCTAAGCCCCTCTTCACTGGGGGTCCAACTAGTCGTATGCCATGTAACCAACAACAACAACAATAAATGCATAAAAGGTGTTCTAGTGTCTCCACTTAAATTCAAACAATAGTTTTTTGATTGCCATCCTAAAACAATGGTTTACAGGACCGGTGCTTGCCAGAGACAAAATGGAGACACTTGATATTGAGTAGTTCACTTATACTCACTCTCCAAATCAACAACTTTGATTATATAGGCTTCCCTGCTCCCTAACAACCCACAACTTGCCCTTGTGGGCTTTGGAGTGTGCATCAGGCATGCATTAAGGCAGCATTACGCTGTGGCGTCCTTATTGTTGCTTATAATTACACTGCGCTCTGTCCCTATTTAGAGTCGACCGAAGGCAAAGGCTGATGAAAAATACGAGCCCTTTTTAAGAAGTGGTGTGACTCCCAGCGCGACACAATAGATTAACAATTAAAAAAAGATCAACGACTACATAACGCTGCCGCTGCCCTCCCGCACGTCCCTGTGCAACAACGCCGTTTTGTGTGTTTGCCGCCATTGTGTTCCAATGCCCTTGTGAGTGAGATGGCATGAGTGTCGTGGTGTGTGTGTCTTTTTGTGTATTTGTGACAATAGCTCTCAAAAAGAAACTTGGACATGCATGAATAACCTACAGACACACGAATAGAAATGCAATTCAGACTATCGTATGAATCTTGCACACATGCCACACACAAACACACACACAGGAACGAGGTGAGACGAGGGATGATGTTGCTGGTAATTATCTCCCATTGTTATTCAGACCCCCCCCCAACCCCTCCCTGCTCCTAAAGCGGGTCTCGCCATCGCATACTTAATCCACTCCTGCTCCACCTCGTCAGAACCAAGGTGGTCAGCCATCCGCCCGGACGCCCACCCGATGCTCGTGTAATTACACCGTTTAGCTCCCGCTCCAGCCGCTCGCCAACTTCCACCCACACCCGCCCAGGGTTTGTGTCGACCGGCTGCACCACGGCAACCCGACAATAGCTTCACGATGACACGTGGCAGCGGGCCAGGGGCAGCCCACGGACCCGGTTGTCACTCAACCCCCCCCCCCCCCCCCCACAGACACGTCGCTCCAGTGCCGCGTCCAAATCAGACCTCTTGGCTTTCAGAGCGGAGAGGATTAAAAGTTAATCATACTCTTAAAAAGGTTAACTTTTGGAGCCTGAGAAGTCATATCGATCGTCGCTCTGAAGATTCTTCTTTCAATTTGGCTGAGTAGAAACAGAATGAGGGATTGATCCGGTCCATTTAGGAGAGCGTCGGGAGATGGAGGGAGAGATAACGGTCCAAAATTAAACTTGTAGGTTGACTACGTGCAGGTTTTCAATATATCGTTTCGTTAAAATTTGTTTTTTGTTTGTGGCTGAGACCTTATTTAAATATATATCCATATTGATCTGTGCTCCAACCTATGTGAACAAATCTTGCTTTTTATACATCACTGAAATCCTCATAAAAATAATAATTTTCTTCTTTAAACTATTATTTCCCTCCATCATCGCAACAATCTCCATTGCATACTACCCTGGTTGAGCAGAGGCAGACTGTGTGTGTGTGTGTGTGTGTGTGTGTGTGTGTGTGTGTGTGTGTGTGTGTGTGTGTGTGTGTGTGTGTGTGTGTGTGTGTGTGTGTGTGTGTGTGTGTGTGTGTGTGTGCGCATGCCCTCATGCTCTATGTAAAGGTTACCAGCATTCCAGGCCTCCCATTTAACCAAACATCACAACCCTTCATTAATGTAGTGGGGGGGAGTGGGGATAAATATTCCACCCAGGTTCTGACACAGGCTAACAAGCTAGTTGTTGAAAGGACAAAGTAGCTGGGAGTTAGCAGAGGCCACGTGGATAGGTGGTGGTGGTGGTTAGGGGGTAAATCGATGGTCAATGAAGAGCGGTAATCGTGTGGGCATTTCCCAGCTAATGTGTTCTCAATATCCGCTGGTGGAAGCGGAGGGCACGGGGTAGACAAGCGGATATACCCACGACTGCGCCCCCGTTTATGGCTCCAACGCCATAATCAAGTTCGCAGATGACACCACTGTGGTGGGCCTGATCAGAGATGAGGATGAAACAGCATATAGGGATGAGGTTCAACATCTAACTACGTGGTGTAAAAACAATAACCTGGAACTCAACACCAAGAAGACCAAGGAGATTATTGTGGACTTCAGGAGAACCAGGAGCAGGGCACCCCCTCCATATCAGCGGTGCTGAGGTGGAGCGTGTGTCTAGCTTCAAGTTCCTTGGGGTCCACATCAAAGAAAATCTTTCTTGGTCCCTCAACTCCTCCTGTCTGGTGAAGAAGGCGCATCAGCGCCTTCACTTCCTACGGACCCTCAAAAAAGCAAAGCTTTGCCCTAGGATTCTATCAGACTTCTACCGCTGTACCACTGAGAGCATACTTACAAATTGCCTCTCTGTATGGTACGGCAACTGCAACGCTGCCGATCGCAAGTCACTACAAAGAGTAGTCAACTCTGCCCAGAGGACTATTGGCTGTCCACTCCCCCCCATTCACAACATATACCATGACCGCTGCTTAAACAAAGCAAAATCCATTGTCAAGGATAACACCCACCCAAACCATGGACTTTTCACCCTTCTCCCATCTGGCAAGCGATACAGGAGCCTGCGCTCCCGCACCAGCAGGCACAAGAATAGTTTCTTTCCAGAGGCTGTAACACTGCTGAACAAACCCCCACCCCCCGTATAGCACTGGACTTTTAAATGGTTACCTGCATAGCTGTTGCATCTCACTTTATGCAATGTTCAACCTGTTTACATTTTAATGCCTTGCACTGTATAACTGTCTACACCCATTACTGCACTGAACTGCACTGTCTAGCACTGCACTTTTTAAACGGCTAACTTTTTGGTATTTAAATGCTTCTTTTGCACTTCTGGTTGGATGTCAACTGCATTTCATTAGTTTTGTATCTATACTCTGCTAGTGACAATAAAGTTGAATCAAATCGAATCAAATATGTATTGACAAAACGGGGATTTCAAAAGGAAAGAAAATAATGTATATTACAACATGTAATTAATGAGGAATTGCAAAAACTTTCAAATAACAGCCACATCTATGCATAAAAAGCAATGTGCAGACGAAGTGCAATTTATATCAAACCGAATGGTCAGTAATAGACAGGTAGGTTTGTTTTGGCTATAAATTAGTAAATTAAAAACTTATCGGATGGTGATTCTGATTTGAATCGAATTATAATCATGTGTGATCATATAACTTCTGAATTCAGAGCTGAGATTATTCTGGTACCTTTCCATTGTCTTTTCCCTACCGTTACTGTTATGGGATTGAATATATGGCTGAACATCTCACCAACTCCAAGGTGGGCGTCCAGACTGGTGTACTCCATGGTGCCGTTGTGGCCCTTCTTGGGGTTCTTGTTATACTCCCTGTGTATTCCCCCAGGGCAGTACCTGTAAGCCAGGCCGTAGTCTGCAAGGTAGACCTTCAGGACAGAACACACACACATCATTTTGAAGCTTCATGATGTTCGACCACAACAAAACTCAACTATAACACTAAATGTCCTTTAAGAATCACGGCTAGCAAAATAACCCCAGAAGCAACCACAGAGAGATGTCAGCAGCAGAGGAATCAATGGAAACGTTTTCAAAGACTGTGGACTTTGTTTCACGTTCTACCAAGAAGACTCTGGCTCACCTTCTCCGGGTCTGTGTAACCCAGCATTAGATTGGCAGCTTTGATGTCTGCGTGGACGTATTCATGGTCATGGATATACTCCAGCACATCCAACTATAAAGGGAATACACTCACACACAAAGAAGCACAAAGATACATAATGAATCGAAAGCAACTTTTTCCACAATGACTACAAAGACATACGGCACCAGAGTGGTCGTAGGCCTAACTACACATTCAAAGATTCAGCCTTGGATGTAACCAAGGGGGCATTGTCTTGAAGATGATCATTTTGCTCTTTGTCTATAGTTGTACAGCACTCGGCAGAGAGCTAGCATAGCCTTAGACTTAAAACGGAAAAATAAACCATCCACCTTGCCCTCTCTGTTAGAAATCACCATCAATGGGCATAAAAGAGTTTGATAATAATACACTCCAGGGAACTTTTCCTCTCACCAGCCTCTGACCAATCTGGAGCACGGTGGCCCTCTTCATTTGACCCCTGTTGCACTCTGACACTCTCTGGAGGTCTCCGCCCAGCCGCTCCATGACCATGAAGCGGTACCTGAGGGTTTCAATGCAGAGAAGTCAAAGGAATGAAGAAATCTTCTTCTAAAGAAGGGATGGAAGTAACATCTGTGGTTGTATTATCGTGTTTGAAGATTACGCTTAGGTAGATTTTACAATGGTTAAGATTCCAATCGAAACCATTGACTAATCGCTTTTTTTCTTCTTAAGATTGATGCTGATAATAATGGATATTTAAATGTAAAATTATGGAATCTATATAGAATCAACACAAAGGAAGTATTTAACAAGTCACGTTAATTTTGACATGATTAAGAATTACTGAAGAAAAGACCATACCTGAGTCCATTGTGTTCAGCTAGCCCTGATCCCCAGTAGGTTGGTATGCCCAAGAAGCTCAACTTCTTGCTATTTTTCCATTGTTCTACTATAAAAAAACAAGATAACAGGAGCAGGATTTTAAAACACTGATACATTTGTATGTGCTATATTAAAGTGCTACAGACGTCTGTTCCTTTAAATTCACAGGCCTGGAAAAAAAAATTACTGTCATTTCCATACAGCCTTCATACCGTGACCATGAATATATTCAACGGGTATGTGCGTTACTCAAATTGGTTGTTTCAAGTGTAATAAGGTGTTTAAAAGTTTCGCCACCTATGATGGATCTCTCCCGGTTCACCCTGGGGAGGGATATGGTCCAAACGCTAGCACAAGCATATCAATCACTCAGGGACACACACAATGAGAGGTGAGCCTGGCTCACTTCGCGATGGCGGCCGACTTGACTGGCTCTCCACCAGGGTGGCAGGTGGTCATGGGCCCAGCGGAGGTCTGGGCATCATTACTTGCTAGTGGTCTCTCTCTCTCTCTCTCTCTCTCTCTCTCTCTCTCTCTCTCTCTCTCTCTCTCTCTCTCTCTCTCTCTCTCTCTCTCTCTCTCTCTCTCTCTCTCTCTCTCTCTCTCCTCTCTCTCTCTCTCTCTCTCTCTCTCTCTCTCTCTGTGTGTAAAAGCTCAGGCAGGCTCACACAGAGAGAGAAACACAGACAGGAGCGCCAGAGAGAGGGGATAGGACGTAAGCGGTGGGAGGTGTCGGGTGTGTGCTAACCGCCACTGAGGTGCATGTTTGCTTTGGCTTATTAATTACTGTGCAGCGAGCGGCGGCGCTCGTGTGTCCCACCACCACTTCATCAGTCAAATGCGCTGCTGCTCCAGCGAGCTGCCTGCTCGCTCAGCGGGAGGTCCCTACTCACTGATCTCCGCCTTGGCTGCCCTCTGATAGAACTTGAGCTCTGAGAACAGGGGGCCGTTCTCCTGGTACTCCTGTATGGAGAAAAGGCAAGAAGTCGTATTGATCCCTTTGTTGGGTTTGTTTACTCTTGTAATCACCAGCCAAACCTAAAGGGACCACAGATGGTATTTGTCAGACCCACCCCAGCGAAGCATTTGTGTGCGTATGTTACGGGATGTCTATGGTCTTCCAAGTTTTAGACTGTTTTTAGATGTTTTTCGTAACCTGTGTTTTATATTTAAACCGGACAGATTTACTCAAAAGAACAGTAAAGGTTTCTTTCTACAGAAGTGTAGAATATATATTCTCGAGACTTAGATATATAATCTCAGCCATTAAATCATGGCACATAGGCTTCCAGCCAAAGCTTGTAACCAATACATCGGGCAACCGCAAGAGCAAACTACCGAGCATACAATCTTATAGACCAAGCCGCCTATTTCAACATCTGGGACAAAATGAATGCCAAAAGTGGCATTTAATGTGAACACATTTAACGATTTATTCAGGTAGGGAAAAACTGTTAATCTAATCAAGAAGAAAAAACAACCATTACTTTCTTTGAGGGTCCTTTATAAAACTAGATACTAAACACCCCGCTGCCATCTTATCATAAATCCAAAAGCCAGTAATAGACAAGAGATAAGGTGTGTGGACACACTGATCTGTGAACGGTTACCCAACAACCTTCTTTCTATATTTATTAATAACTATTGAATGCTATGTCTATATCTATATGAAATACTGTATGCATAAATATCGTATTATGCATACAAATTTAATTAAATTGTATATTGTTGGAATGTTTTCCCCTTAAAATTCTCCATTGATCACTGCATCATAGACGGAGATTATGCTCTTGCCACTATCGCCTGTCCCTGCCATTCACACATATGAATCCTCAATTTTCAACCCATAATTCACAGAATCGGTCTTGCTTGTTTTCTCACATGAGCTGCTACAGAGTGTCAAACAACAGCTCTCTCAGGACTAAGTGTGTGCAGAGTATGGTGTGCATCAGGGTTTATCTCAGCATTGCCTCTTAATCGCTGAATGTAAGAACATTTCTAAAATAACTAGGCCTATATTCGACCATACTGGCTGGACAACAAGACCCTGGCATTATTGAATGCCACAGTCTCTGATAATAATAATAATAATTCATTATTACTATTGAATTGAATGTAAACAATGTTAATCAGGCAAGCTGACTTCATTACTATATTTGAGAGACTAGAAAGATGAGGTTGGTTAAACAACAATATATGAATTACTACTGAGTCATACACTTTAGAATACACAAAATATCACAAAAAGAAAATATTAAAGTTTGTGTATTTACTTTAAGTGGCAATCTCAAATATTTGCATGTAAATAAATGTCTGTAAAACTCACTATTGATAAATGAGGGGAAAAAAAATTACGTACCACTTTTATGACAAAGCCGGTGTTTTCTGCAACAGCTGAGTCCACATCCTGGGAGGCTTAGAGAAACCAGAAATGTAATGATCAGATGAGAAAGACAAGCAAGCTCGGAGTGTATGGCCCAGGTGTTTGCTGAATTGCTAGCTTTTGCACATAATTTATTGATTGTCACCATGGTTTTCCATAAGATATGCCAGAATTGTGAAAAATAATTGAAGCAATGGGTAATTTGTAAACAATGAGGATTAGGGGGGTGGGGGTTATAGGTTATCAGGTAAGACAGATCAATGTGTCACATTCCAGCTACTCAAAGTTGACAAATCAAGGGTTGAAAATGTTATTTATTCTTCTTATTCTGCTATGTTTTAGATATCCCCCATTAGCAATAGAAGTTGAGCAGTCGTTATGTACACCATGTTTCAGACGATGAAAAGGGGTTTTGTTTTTCGAGTGGACATTTAACATACAAAGAGGGAAAGCTATTGGGGATCTTCCTTACCTAGATATATGAGCCCGAAGCCGCCCTGACCGATGAGTCTGCCCAGCCTCCAGCGCTTCTTCTCGCTGTCGGCCAGGTTAAAGCCGTCCGGTAGGGGCTTCGGTAGTTTGCTCTTACGCGGCATGCCAGCTTCTCCTGAGCAGACTCAAAGCTGTTGGAAGAGAGGAACATACTCATCCTGTACACACTATAATCAAAGAAACATACGAAGGAGGGCTATTTAATGTATTGGCTGTTGTCTACGGTTCCTCATGATTAGAAACTAAACTGAAAAAGAAAGTTATACCGGACAAAGTTGTCAGCCAAAGAGAAGTTCATAACCCGTCGGTGACGATATGTATTAATGAGTTGCTAATGGCAACTCGCTCAACTATATTTATATAACGTGTATATATATATATATATATACATATATTATTTATAACACTTGTTTGAGGGACTGGCACTGCTATTGAATATTGAATTGACTTCCAAATAAGATTTGGACAGTTGGTTTATGACAGATGGTCAATCACAAACGTAATAATTTTACCATAATCTAAATGAGCTTTGGGCTTACTTCAGTTGCTTGCTTTCAATGTCAGTTTCGTGTCGCCCGCAAGAAAACAATGTTCGAAGTGTTAAAAACAAAACCAAAACAAATGCCGATTGCTTTTGCTTCCTGTAATTTAGACCCTCCCGCAGCACTGGCTAACCAATGGTGAGCCTGGAATCACTGCAGGGGACCCACCAGCCGATACCGATTGGCTGGTGGTGATGTTTAACAGAAAGCGTCCCCATTGGTCCATTGTTCTATAAACACCGCGAAGCGGTTTATTTGTGTCATTCTGAACGTGGTTTTCAACCAACAGACCGCGGACCGATACCGGGCCGTGCACATAAGAGATTAAGAAATTAGGCAAAAAAAAATTAAACTTCCAAAAGGTTGAAGTGTTCTAAATAATGTTAAGTGTATTTGCATTATGCCTATTTTCAGAGCAGCACAATGAGCAACTAGGTGTCATTAACCAAACTATTATTCGCCAAAAATGCATATATGTCAGATAACTTGTTATTAATACAACTGTTGATTACACTTTTTATTCATAATATTGTTGCGACTATGAGACTGTAACTCTTATTTATACAACTGTTAATTACACTTTTTATTGATAATATTGGTCCATTGTCCTTGGTCGAAATGACATGACTGCCTGTGTTTTTTATGCTTCCACGTTATTTCTATGCCTTAGCTTGCCGTGCTTGCCACATAGGACAATTCCTTAAATTCTTTCCGTTGTCGGAATTATGTGCCCTTGAGAAAGAAGTCTTCTGGTTTCCATAGGTATGATAGGGTTAGGGTATGATACCGAACACAACAGAAAAAACACGTTTAGAGATGACCGTCAGTGTCTGCTTTAATTTGTGTTGAATTGAAAAGTCTCCATGACACGCCATGATAATCAATGGCAAGGTGCGTCTTCACAAAACTCAGCATGCAACACTTATAGAAGTCCGCCGCAAAGAGTTGTTTGTTGTTTTCCAACTCTGCATCAGACCTTTTACAAAGCGGGCACTTCTGTACGGCGCTTGTTTTCTGTCTCCACTTCACGCAAATCGATAGCGGTTTGTTTTCTTCAGTTCCTGCCTCCTTGATTCAACCCAGCTTGATCTCGCTTTGCTGTGCCTGTGCTGCGTGCTCAATATGGCGACGAGGTAACGAACGCACAATGCGATGAACAAATAGATCTCATTAACGCAGCGGACACAACTCACAGCTTTCTCCAGCTATGCTCCTTATCAAGTTTAGAAGGGGGGCTGTTTGTGTGTGTATGTGTGTGTTTGTGTGTACGTGTTGCAGTCTTTTATAACTTTCATCATTATTTAGATGAAAGCTGGGGAAAGTGGCTGCTTTTGTTAAACTGACTCCGAGACACCTATAGTGAGGCAATCGATCTGCCGGTGCCTCCCGGGCCTCATATAAGACTCTAGGATTCCCCAATAAAACAGTGAAAATAAAACATCACAGGCTAAGGTTAGATGGGGAGCTGGACGGGGAGGGGGGGACCTGCAGGCTTGAGCTGCAAGGACTGTATTTTGTTGTTTCAGTAAACATCAATAGAGTCAAGACTCTAACAAGTGCTGCCACACAAGGTATTTGTTTATTGTTGGTGGAGTATAGCATTAGTTCATGAATGTACATGATAACACCACATACATTAACACTACAATACCATTTCATGCATTATTTTGAGTTATGACTCATTTTTCTATGTCATGTGATTACAGTTGATTATTATTATTATTATCATTTATTGTAATAATTCATTAATTTTGATGTCCAACCAATAGACATTTTTTAGATGTAAAGATAATGCAGGTTCTTTTTAAAACTCGTATTCAATCTGCATTGGCACCTTCCTAAATCGAATCGTACGTTCCTGCCTATATTGAATAATGGGTTGTCCTGCAGATGCAATTGGTCTCTCTCTCCCTCAGTATTTGAACCCTGAGAACCAATCAATATCCAAAAGTGATGTTCACTAATGTGTGTCACACCAGAAATCCTTGTTATACTGTCCAAAGTTTATCCCCCTATTCCTATACTCTACCCCCTATCACCCCTACCGCCCCCCCACCCAGGGTAATTGCAAGTGTGAGCTCGACACTAACTGGGGGTGCCACAGTGGGCATCTCTCTCTCTCTCTCTCTCTCTCTCTCTCTCTCTCTCTCTCTCTCTCTCTCTCTCTCTCTCTCTCTCTCTCTCTCTCTCCCGCTCTCTCGCTCTCTCTCTCTCTCTCTCTCGCTCTCTCTCTCTCGTGCACGCTCGCTCTCAGTGCTCGCAGGCTCTCAGAGTCTGGGTGCGGTGACACCAATCTCGGCTGGGGGCGCGACACCATTTTGTGTAACCGGCCCTCGTGATGGAGATGGTATAATTGTCCTAATTGGGGTTTTGTGGGGGTGGGGATTGGGGTGGTGGTGTGAGAGGGGGGGGTCTCGCGGCTGGGACCCACCCTGACCCGGGACCATATGGAGGAACGCTGATAATGAGCCGCTTAATGCACTGTGTCCATCAGCATGAGGCTCTCAAGATCCACGCCGGCACCACCGGGAAAAGAGAGGTCCCTCTCTCTCTATCTCTCTCTCTCTCTCTCTCTCTCTCTCTCTCTCTCTCTCTCTCTCTCTGACTTTCATTGTCTCTCTCACTTTCATTGTCTCTCGCGCTCCCTCTTTCCCTCTTTCAATATATCTCGCACTCTCTTTCTCTTACTTTTTCCATATCTCTTGCTTCTCCCAAACTTTAGATGCAAATCTCCCTCCCTTTCTCTCACTGTGTATGCATCGCTACCTCTATGTTTCCCGCTGTATATCTTTGGCTCTCTTCATTCCGTTTTTTAGAGATCTCTAGGTCTCTTCCCCCCATCTTCTATGTCTCTCGCTCTCTTTATCTATATATCTTGCTCCGTCTTTCTCTCACTTTCTAGCCCATATCCCTTACTCTCACTTTGTGCGTCTCACTTTCTTTCACTTCCTTTCACTATCTCTTTATCTTTATTTCATCTAGTTATCATACTCTCTTTCTCTCACTTTCAACTGTTAGACTCTCGATCTCACTCTTTTGCGCTTACTATACATATACATTGGATACATTGAACGCATTTTTCGTATGGTAGCTGTAGTTAATTTGAGGTTGTTAGAATATTAGAGTATTGACAGATAATCCATTGTTTTTTAATTAGTTATCAAATGTAATTTCTCTGCTTCTGTCTGTCAGCAGAAAATCGGTTAATTGTTCTTTGTAATATCGATAGGTTTGAAATGGGTTTTGGCAGCACACATCGTCCATAGCAGGCTAAACATTGCATTGGAGAATATCACATTCGCCATTATCACATCCCTTACCAGAATTGGAATCGTTATTTCTACGTTGACACATACACTCGCTTTTACCTGAAATCGATGTGACATGATTCACTTAAAATCTGCAAGGTATGCATGCCCACATCATCAGAGGCCCATAACTAAGATTAATATTGCATAGGTTATGTCCTATTCATTCTTCTTCATGTCCTCAAATGAATGTACGAATGAAAGAGATAACATTTCCATTGACCTCCTGGTTATGTTCCTGTTAGTGAAGACCCCCCACGGCAAGAGAATCGTCAAAACGAATCTCTAAAATACATTTGTTTATTGTCATGACAAACAAGATGGCCAGGTAGTGACAGCTCTATGACATTTTGGCTTCTGTATGGCTGTAAGTAACCGTACGCCACCACAGTCACGAAATCCTGTGAAAAGTGCAAAGTAACTTTGCACTTGACCCCTTGTTGAAATGAGTCAAGAGAGAGAGACAGCTCCTAGACCTTTGTAAGGCAGACCAGAGACCAGTCGGAAGGTTGCTTACAACCTTGCTATTTTGACTGGTTTAGAAGCCCAGATTTAGCGGTTGTTACGCGTCGCCGGTGATTATCACGCTCTCACCGTGATGACAGGAGAGGCCATTATCAAGCTGTTTTATTTTATGCATTATTTGTTCCTTGCTTTGTCCCTCAACTACCATCATGCAGCTGTTTCACTATTCCGCACCGTGGCTTTGTACCATTTATGAATGTGAGATGTATTGCCTGTTCAAATGAAAGTAATATGAATCTAATGGTCGGTAATGAGACGCTGTTTTGTCATTATTGTAGTGTGTTGAGGTCTAAGCCTGTGTGTGTGTGTGTGTGTGTGTGTGTGTGTGTGTGTGTGTGTGTGTGTGTGTGTGTGTGTGTGTGTGTGTGTGTGTGTGTGTGTGTGTGTGTGTCTGTGTGTCTGTGTGTGTGCGTGCGTGCATGTGTTTGAGTGGTATGTGTAGTATGTGGCAGGATGGGTGTGTGTGTCTAATGTATGTGTCTAACAGAGTTTTTATGCAGCTGCGAGTAGGTGTGTGTGTATTTGTGTGTGCATGCATGCATGTGTGGGTATGTGGTTCTCCTGGTTGCTGTATGATTTGATACTAATACGTCCATACTTTCTGCAGTGGGAGCAAACACTGACCAGGATGCAGATGAGGTGTTAATGGCTTTCAGGCCCGGGGCGGAATTGAAACCTGAGATATATGGAGCTGATTAACTGTCATTCCTTTTGTTTCATGCAGCCATGGCATCGAGAAGGTTTTATGGGTAGTTTGTCGGGAAAATACCAAATTCATCATACCATTCCCAATCATGTCGCCAACATAAAACCGTTTTTCTCTTTGGATGTTTTTTTTTGTTTTATAAACGTGTTCTTTCATTGTTATTTATTCTGTACCACTTTGGCTCTCATGACAACTGGACTATTGTGGTTCTGTATGAATGTTATATAAATATTACCAGGGTGGCAACGGGTTCTTAAAAGTCCTAAAATGTCTTAAATACACTTTTACTTATAAATTGCCTTAAAAAGTATGGAATTGTCTTGAATTCAGATCGATGGGATTTCTCCCAATACTAATTTAGATCACATGATTCAATGTGTCTGCATTGTTTTCCTTTGACGCGATTCAGGAATATCTCCGTAAAGACGGACTCAGTGCGAAAATGCATCGAGCTATTAGGAATGCTGTAATCCATATTGAAGGCGCTGGTTCTCCACAAAAAAAAGTGGAGCACATCCAGCCTGCGCGCACCAGCCTGCGCGCACCAGCCTGCGCGCACCAGCCTGCGCGCACCAGCCTGCGCGCACCAGCCTGCGCGCACCAGCCTGCTCGCTGTATGCTAACTGTCCGTTTAGGAGGAGATAGCAGTTGTTGATTGAGTCTTTTCAATGTACAGTTAGTAATTAAATTGACCAAGGGACTGTATTTAAAGCTACAAAAAAATTAAAATAGAAATAATAACAATAATTCAATACAACTCTGACGTCGCCCAGCTGGTGGGGCGGCGATGACGTCATCGTTTCAGGCAACCACACGAATCCTAACACGAAAACGAATAGGTCCATTTTTTACTTATTCACCCTGGGACCTGGTTTCAGAATAGTGCGTTTTTGGACACCGAAAACGCCGGATCCGTCTCAACGGTCGGCCCACCGCAGAAGACTTCTGCGTTTTCACCAAAATATCGGTTCCGTGTGGACGGCCCTTCTCACAAGCACTATCGTCAGCTTATGGAAATGGAACATATATGTTTAACGACAAATAGCTGAAGAATAAAGATTACTCATGGTGGTTAAAGCGTAGGAATTGCACATGCAGAGCGGGATGCACTGAGTGTCCAAGAGTCCGCCAACAGACACCAATTGCCCATTTCGGCTCCACTCTTTCCACTGCTAGCAAGGATGTTACAATGAACATTATGATGTGAAATCCACAGCCAACAAAGTCATCTGACAAAGTATTTTTGGCTCTACGCCAATACTGGACGGTGGCAAGCCACCACTCAAACATGTCAAATGCCGGGATTGAAATGTGTTTGAAGCCATCAATGTGTTTACTAGGATAAAATATATTTTTGCTTTTGGTGTGTATCGACGTCGCAAATATGGTCTTACAATTAAAGCGGTATTGAAAAAGTCTTAAATTGTACTTGATTCTACCGTTAGACACCCTGAAGATATCATTAAAAACACAACTAAACCAGAGCTTGGACTGAAGATATTGGTACCAGACTCTCCAATCTCTGCGTAGATATCCTCTAGGCAGGACAAATGCATTTTGGAACGTCTTTGGTTCACCAGGAATTGGTATTTCAACAATTGTGGCTGATGCAACCTTTTCAAAGTGTCACGTTTTTTTCTACAGCAGTTTTCTGACGCAAAAAGTTTTGCTCACCCTGGTTTTATTTAATTTGTCTCATTAAGTATAGCAGCGGAGGGACCAAACAAGAAAACATCCACTCTCAGCCAGAGCAACAACAAGAACAACAATGATCAATCCCTTCGCTGCTCCTGGAACAGCTTTTGTGGAACCTCTCCCATTTATTTTGTTCCCAAGCCAGACCCAAGCCAAAAAAAATCTATTGAGAACAAGAATGCAGAGGGAAAATCAATTGTCTTATATGCCCATGCAGTGAAGGTCATGACATACAGTATATGCCTTTGTGTGGCTGCATGTCATTTGTTTGGCGTTTCTAAAAAACACCACTTGACACATTCACTTGCTTGACTGCATTCACGTGGTCGACCTTGGCCGAGTCATCGTCAAGTCCAGTCTGATAGCTGTGGAGAAAGACAGAGACATAAAGAACCAGGGAGAATAAAAGAGTTGGAGATGGAGGTTGTAAGGCGATGTGGGAGAGGACCTATAGAAGGAAGACAGCACTGTCTGCGAAGGTATATTGGAACGTCAGGTATGCCAAAAAAAGAATAGTCATGTTCAAGGTTGTCATGTTTCCAGGTTTTAGAGTGACAATTCAACTGTTGGACAAATATTTGCATAGTTTGCCTCATAAAAAGGGACCTTCTGCCTTTTGTTTCAACATTTTTAAGTAAACACTTGTATAAAAATGGTCAATTAGAAAACCAATTCCACTGTCGTAATGGATTTTTTCCCCCTTCTTAAATCAAAATCAATGCAAGCCATTTATATATATATAAATTAATTAGGAACGCACCGATTGGTCATTAAATCAATAGAACAAAAATCAAAGCTGTCTATTAATAAATAGTATTTAATTTGTTTATTTCCTTTAGCTGTATTCCCTGTGTTCCCTCTGTTGTCTCCAAAAAACGAGAACCAATACATTTGAGACTAGATTTAAGAACATTGGCGAAAGAAACTTCCAGTCCAGTCTAAAACAAAGTCCCAAACAAAGGTAAAATAGAGATCGGAGAAGGCTGTATGTGCAACAGAGTTTTATTTTTCGCCAAGATTGGTTCAAATGTTCATTGTTCACAAAATGTTGATTAAAATGTTCAAGTTTCATTTTGAGGACTTCCACGCAGAGCGACCCACTGAAGGTTTGATATTATTTAATTAAATAAAGGGGACCTTCACTTTACTCTTAAAATGGATTTAACATTTTAGAATCACTGGGATGTTTGATTCTAGAATTGTATGGACGGTCTGAAGTGCCAAAAGATAAATACTTGATATTCTTGTTTGTCATTTAAAAGGCCCATTTGACAAGATTTAAATATTTTCACCATTTTATTTGCATAATGACCCTCCACACCACAGATATTTTGAAATAAATAATTAATTTGGACAGAAAATGACACCATGGCATGTCACTATTATTTATCATTTTGTTGGTTTGCAGAATACAAATTATACTATAAGAACTATGGAAGAATAATATACATATGAATTGGAACCCACTAGGAAAACAAAACTTTGATTTATCTTGAATCCAAATATGGATGATTGGATGTGTGTTTGGATGAGAGTATGGATTTGTGTGTGGTTGGATGTGCGTTGGAGTGTGTGGTTGAAGAAGAGATGTGTGTGTGCTTGGATGGCAGCATAAACATGCGTGTGGCTCGATGGGAGTATGGCTGTCTGTGTGGATGGGAGTATGGATGTTTGTGTGTGGTTAGATGGGAGTATGGATGTTTGTGTGGTTAGATGGGAGTATGGATGTTTGTGTGTGGGTCGATGGGAGGATGGATGTGGTGTGGGTCGATGGGAGGATGGATGTGTGTGTGGGTCGATGGGAGGATGGATGTGTGTGTGGGTCGATGGGAGGATGGATGAGTGTGTGGGTCGATGGGAGGATGGATGTGTGTGTGCTTCGATGGGAGTATGGATGTGTGTGTGGTTAGATCGGAGGATGGATGTGTGTGTGGGTAGATGAAAGTATGGATGTGTGTGTGGGTGGATGCAAGGATGGAGGGTGGATGGCTAGAAGGACGGGTGGATGGAGGAACAGATGGAAGGGTGGGTGGGTTGACGGACAGATGGGTGGAGTGACAGATGGAAGGGTGGGTGGATCTATATGAAGATGAGCGGATGACTGGCTCGATGGATGGAGGGATAGATGGATAGCCGTTAAACGGTAGTCAAATTAATTGCATAGCACATTTACCTGGCGTCGACAAAAGTGCTGAACAGACAAAATATGGCACACAATCATCAACCTCCACAAAAAGTCTCAGTCACTCACTCACGGCTGTCATTATAGACAGAGAGTCCTTGCGCCCGAGACCATGTCCTGTACTGGCAGGGACCAGAGGATGGATAGGATTCTGATAAATGGTTTCTTCCAGTGAAAAACAAGAGAGAAAGTGCCGGTCTAGGAGTTGCTCGCTGAAGTTATCTTGCTTTATTTTGGAACGATAGCGTGTAAGGCAGTAAGGTCACGAGGAGACGGACCAAATTGGCCGTAAAACAACTGGCCTCTAGAAGAAGAAAGAAATCTGAATCCAAAAAAATGAGGAGAACAAAACCTGAAAAACTTTTGGCTGCAGATGAGCATATTGATTTATTTGCAATGCTAAACCTGGTTTGAAGTTGGAAGTTAAGGGGAACAAACAAACAAAGAAACAAATAACTTTTCCTTTTGTTTTCATCCCAAGTCCCACCCCTCTCTGAATCGCCCTGACCCCGATAAACAATGCGCTTTGCAGAAAAGCACAACAAGCCTGAGCGATGTGGATGTGTGTGAGCAGCAACCTGCGTGAGGCCGTGGGGGATGCAGAGCTCCAGCCCTCCTGTTCTCCTCAACAGCCTCACCCGGGGGCTCCCAACCAGCCATGGGGAGCGGTGGACGTATAGCTTTGGCTCTCAGGTAGCGCCTCGCGCGGCTAATTAAACTGTGTTATCATTTGCTTGTGATTACCTCTCGCTTTGATGTTCTCCCTCGCAAACAACAATGCAATGCTGTTCTGGCCCAGTCCTCCTCCTCCTTCACCTACACCACCACCACCACCACCACCACCACCACCACCACCAATCCTGCCAACAACAGATACCTAAACAAGAGTTATTCACCAAGGCTGTTGCCAATCTCAAACAGAACAATAAACAAAACCACTGTTGTTCCTCCCAGTTTCCCCAACTGGGAGGCTGGGACTCAGGGGGTGAACCGACAGGATGCAGACTTCTGAAGCATGTGATGACCTGGGGGATATGACACAGCCGGAAAATATACTTTTTTATTAAGGGTCGATAATACAGAATTACCCCCATTGTGGCCAAGAACAATAA
>NC_044062.1:17018049-17023049 GCF_902167405.1 Gadus morhua | reverse complement strand
ACACATTCATTGTGCGCAAGCAATTAAGATGACAGCAACAATGGCAGGCTTATGTACACAAAGTATAACAGACAGACATGCCATCACACATAACCGCACACACAGACACAGACACACACAAACATACACACACAGACACACACACACACACACACAAACAAACACACATTACCACAGAAGGGGAGAAGAACATAGTAAAAGACAGAGGGAGGGGGAGCGAGAGAGACGGAGAAGAGGGGGGGAGAAGGGGGGGGGGGGGGGGGGGTTGTCTAATAAATCAGACGACAAAGCTCACAGCGACCCCTGGCTTGTTTGGAGATGGACTCTGAGTCCAAGCAGAGGTTTTTATGGCTGTGCAGCTCCACCCTGCTCCACGCTGCGTCCATACCGAGTGCCAATCAGCTCAGGCTCAGGACCCCCCCCCCCCCTCAAGCCAAGGACTGCAGTCGTTCACTTTAACAGGGTCCCTCTATGATGTGTGTGTTATTAGGAAAGGGCCAAACTTAACCAATAGATCCAATATTTTTACAGAATACTGCATTAGTGCTGTTCCTACGCTGTATGTAAGATAATGTCATCCGTCGATATTTTATAAGAATCATGCCAATGAATTCCTCAAAATAGTCCAGGCCAATTCTATGATACTGTAATAATATAATACCATAATATAACTCATTTAATATCTAATCATCCATTGATCAATCATTGCAATTAATATTGCGGGCAATCAATCATTTCTGAAGCATTTTCTTTATATAGTCGGACTAAAATAAAGATCTCTCCAGAAGGACGTCAGCATGATTAAGTGGTTGGACTGTGAGTGACAGGTGTCCCGTGTGATACTGCTCATTGCTATTCTGCATAATCTCCCCTTTCTTCATGAGGTTTATGTGATTTGGCTTTTATTAAGCAGTTATTAAGTGTTAGTCCTGTGATAAAATCAGTGTGAGTATTACAATACTAATAAAAGTTATGAAGTTATCCTAACATCATTTCTTTCTTATTCTTGGAGTAGTACCAATCAAAGCAACCCCATAAAGAACAGATGAAACAAAAAATATCCTTATTCCACCACTGAGGCAGCTAACGTTCAAAATTTATGAACAAATAGACACATACACACGAGAGACGGCAAGGAATATAATTGACAAGCTTCCTCGTAAGAAGCCTTGTTGGCATAGCAACCGATATTATCAGAAAGGTAGCAAAGCGAATGGGAGAATTAGCTTGGTCTGCGTGCATTAAAAAAGCTAAAAATGTTCAGCAAACAATGGCATTCTTTTGGTATCATTGAACGCCGTGGAATCGATAGTGTCTTTCGGGGGCGGTGTTAGTGCGTGAGATTGTGTGTGTGTGTGTGTGTGTGTGTGTGTGTGTGTGTGTGTGTGTGTGTGTGTGTGTGTGTGTGTGTGTGTGTGTGTGTGTGTGTGTGTGTGTGTGTGTGTGTGTGTGTGTGTGTGTTCGAAGAAGAGGTAGGCATTGTCTTTTCCCTGAGGTACGACGTATACCATCATCCACAGGCAAACAATCCTGGCGTCGAGCTATTCAAAATGGAGGATTACCCTGGCCCATGTCCAAAACCATTTTTGGGGTGTAAAAGCCCATGCTGAGAGTCTGAGAGAAGAAACCCCCAGAGGGAGATCGAGGAAGAGAGATCGTGAGAGAGAGCGAGAGAGAGAGAGAGAGAGAGAGAGAGAGAGAGAGAGAGAGAGAGAGAGAGAGAGAGAGAGAGAGAGAGAGAGAGAGAGAGAGAGAGAGAGAGAGAGATACCCACTCCACCTTGGCCACTCCATCCCATCCCAGCTCCTCATCAGACAACTCCTGTAACACCCTGAACTGCAATTTGTTTCCTTTGCATCCAATAAACAGCTCATTCCCTGGCCAATCAGTCGCCTCAGCAGAGAGCAAGATTAAAGCCAGCGGAGGGTGAGAGAGAGAGAGATACCGAGAGCAGGAGAGAGAGAGAGACTTACAGGGAGCGGGGGAGAGAGAGAGAGGGATACAGGGAGTGGGAGAGAGAGAGAAAGAGAGAAGCCTCGAAGAAACTTGGCGGACACAGGAAGAATAGGCAAATATAAATTTGTTTATATACCTGCGTGTGTATATATATAGATAGTTATTTATTTTGTGTGTGTGTGTGTGTGTGTGTATTAGGGTGATGTGCTTGGGTAGCATGATCTCCAGTCTCCAGCTCCATTTAAACATGACTATGTGTATGCACAGACATGTGTTTGTGTGCATTTTAAGATACGTATACGTCTGTGTCTGTGTATGTATATTTGTGTTTGTGTGTGAGTCTGTGTGTGTTTGCTTGTGCATGTAAATGTGTAAGTGTGTATGCATGTATGTTTATTTGTGTATTCGTGTATTTGTGTGCAGAGGTGCATCTGTGCCTATGTGTGTGTGTGTGTGTGTGTGTGTGTGTGTGTGTGTGTGTGTGTGTGTGTGTGTGTGTGTGTGTGTGTGTGTGACACAATGGCGTGACGGCGGTTGTCCTTGTCAGAACACCTGCTGTCTCCTCTCCCCTCTTCCTCTCTCCTCCTTTCTTCCGACACTTCATCAATCGCTCCCCATTGGAGGAGGCTTGAAGGGGGAGCCACTCCTGTTTGGGAGGGGCTGGAAGGGGTTGGTTCACCCACAGCGGAGAGGTCACACACACATGCACACACACACACACACACACACACATGCACACACTCATACAGGCACACACAAACACACACACACACACACACACACACACACACACACACCAACACATTGCTCTTCAACAATTCCACATACACCAAAGCTAAATAGCTGCCCTCTCTCTTCCCCTCTCTCTCTCTTCCTCTCTCTCTCTCTCTCTCTCTCTCTCTCTCTCTCTCTCTCTCTCTCTCTCTCTCTCTCTCTCCTCTCTCTCTTCCCCTCTCTCTCTCTCTTCCTCTCTCTCTCTCCCTCTTCCCCTCTCTCTCTCTTCCTCTCTCTCTCTCTCTCTCTCTCTCTCTCTCTCTCTCTCTCTCTCTCTCTCTCTCTCTCTCTCTCTCTCTCTCTCTCTTCCCCTCTCTCTCTCTTCCTCTCTCTCTCTCTCTCCCTCTTCCCCTCTCTCTCTTCCTCTCTCTCTCTCTCTCCCTCTTCCCTCTCTCTCTTCCCTCTCTCTCTCTCTCTCTCTCTCTCTCTCTCTCTCTCTCTCTCTCTCTCTCTCTCTCTCTCTCTCTCTCTCTCTCTCTCTCTCATCCTCTCTCTCTATTTATTTCCCTCCATCAGCAACCCCACCCTCTGAGGCCTTCATCGTCCCTGGGCCCTCTGTCTCCCATCCTCCGCCCTCCTCATTTCTCCAACCAACACGCCTCCACCCCCTGCCTATTTTCCAACCGCTCTTTTCCCCCAATCCCTCTCTCTCCATCTTGTTTCCTCCTCTTTTCCCCACCTATCCCTCCTCCTCTCTCTCTCTCCCTTCCTCTCTCATTACCTTAATTAGATCCAGCAGATGAACATCCTCTTGTCTGCCGGGGGGAGGGGGAGGGGGGGACGGGAGAGAGGGAGGGAGGGGAAGGGTGGAGGAGAGGAGAGAGAGGAAAGAGAGAGGCCTGTGTGATGCAATAAGGATCATTTGCATAGCTAAAGTTAATTGCGGCAGCGGAGCAGGTGTATGGCGGTAATAATCATCATAGATGACACTCACCTGTGACCAGCAGTGGACGAAACACACATATATACACACACATACACACACACACGCACACACACACACATGCACACACATATGCAAACACACATACACTTATACATCGCATTCACATACACACACATACACATGCACCCAAAAACATACACACATACACGCACACACACACACACACACACACACACACACACACACACACACACACACACACACACACACACACACACACACACATATACAAACACACAAACACATGCACATACACTTATACATCGTATTCACATACACATACTCACACATACAAATGCAAACATACACACACACACACACACACACACACACACACACACACACACACACACACACACACACACACATCAGGATAATCATTTTTTTATTTTTACAAGATTATAGGTGTCAATCGTGGTTCTTTTTTATTGCCTTTGACAGATATACTTCATACACATGGTGTGTAATGGACACACATGCATGGGCACGCTAATGTGCAAATACACATGCAAAGACATGCATATTCACAAGTATGCCCACACACACAAAATACATTTTCAATGCAGAAATACGTATACATATATATATATATATATGTATAGATATAGATATAGATATAGATATAGATATATATAGATATATATTAAATGTATTATCTTATTATCTTATATTCTGCTTTAGGTATGTTTATTATATTCTAAATATGGGCGTGTATCTAGGAATACACTGTCATGGGTTAAAAAAAGTGTCCCGACCCAAGCATGTAATAAGTCCATCCAATCATTCCATTCGGCCAAAATGAAATGACGTGATGGCCTACCTGTCTATCTATCTAGCTAGCCCGCAACCTGTGCACACTCTGTCCGTATCCCGTCTTCCACAAGGCTAGCAGGCCTCTTGATAAAGCTAGTGCGCTAGTCTCGTATTTAGTGGGTGATTGCTTTAAGAGAGTGGTTTGATTTATTCAGAATCTAGCTTACTCTGCTTGGCTTCTCTTAATTGCCTGCACTAGCTTTAAAATGTAAAATGTTTATTATTTTGCCGCCACATCATGTCTTCCCATTTGGGACCCATTGCCCTCAAAGGGTGGGTTCCCTCTTCCTCCTCTTCCCAAGGTCTTACTCTTTTCCCATTGGGTTTTTGTTCTTTTTTCTTGTGTATAATGTGGGCCTGTTAAGCCCTCTGAGACCGTGCATGTGATTAAAAATATGTATAATAGCTATAAAAGAACAAAACACTCCCTGACTATCTTTTTCAGTCTTTAAAGTTTGCATTCTTTTTTCTTTCTCATATTAGAATTATTATTATGTAAATGTGCATGATG
>NC_044062.1:17005549-17015549 GCF_902167405.1 Gadus morhua | reverse complement strand
GCAGCGGTAGCAGGCCTAGGATGTGTTTGTGTAGCTGTTGAGGTGACAACCCTCCCCTGCTTCTGGCGATGTGGTAATTGCAAGCGTGCAAACAACTGGTCCTCTCAGAGCAACCGTTTTTCTTATTGAACCTTATTACTAACTTATTCTTGGCTTCATCATCAAGTTCATCACCAAATGTTACCGACCATGACTTGTATTTCTTATTTCTCCTATTCACATATACTGTAATGGAACTGCTCTCACTCCCTCTCTCTCTCTCTATCACTCTTCCACTCCACAATTATCACCTCCACTGTTCAGTGCCTGGGTTTTACAAAGAAATAAGTGGGCAATATCACTTTGCTTATTAGTTTTCTTAACCAGCTTTTATCACAATGTCAAGCTCAATATGTTCTCTGATACCGTCTGTTTTTTGCTAATCTGGCTCTGTAGCAATACACTAATGAGATATAAGCACACAGGCACTCAGTCCAGAGTGTTCAATGGCCCATCACGAGAACTGTTATGGCTCACATTCCACCTTTGAGCCAGAGATTATTAGCAAGGGTTTCCTGTTTCTCGTTAACTGAATACCATCACAGAATTGGCAAGTCCAGAGGCATTGTAAAAAAAAAAAAAAAAAAATGAAAACGACCATATTTCCCAAAAGTCCCTGAAATAACCGGTCCCCACGCCATAAAGAAACAGGACGAGTCTTGCTTAATAATAACGCAGGGGAAGAGGTGGATGTCCCCCCGCGCTGAGAGAGTCCAGGATTGGTGCGAGACCGGCAGAACACTAAAACCACAATAGGAGCGGGGATACGGCGGGGGTGAGCAAGGGTGGACAGGGGAGGGAGGGGGGGAGAAAGAGAACAGATCGGGGCGCTAATGCTAATTTCCGCCTGGGTTCGTCCCTGTTGATGGGAGAGATAAACAGGAAGCGTTGGGGTCGAATTCCGCCTGAAGAGTGTGATTGCTGACAGGCCTGACCCCTGCGCACCCGCCATGTTTCCCCATAACTCACAATTAACGCCGACATCAGGGCGTCCCGCGAGGCCCGTCCCGCTTTATTTCCCTCTCCGCCTGAAAGCGGGCAGCGGCGAAGGCCCGGGCTGGACCGGAGCCCAGTCTCGTGATTTAGTCGCGGGCGACGGCGAAGGGGGTTGATGGAGGAGGGAGGATGGAAGGGAGAGGGTAGGGGTAGTGCTTTGGAAGGAGGCAAAGGGGGGGATGGAGGCAGAGGAGTGGAGGGCTACCCAGAGAACACTTTGGGGGTTTAGGGCTGTTATGGATATGGCTGTGGTAATTATTCAGCGCTTGTTATTGCCCACGCTGCCACACCTGCGTCTGCCAAAGTGCCGGTACATTGCCGAGGGGCTCTTGAGCATCTGAAAAAAGCGCTGGGGAGGGTATCAGGCTACACGGGCAGGAGGAGGAGTGGCTCGAGGAAAATGAACATAAACAGTAAAAAAAAAAGATTAAAAAAAGGAGTCTAATGTCTTTAATTAGTTTCTTTCTCTTTTTTCACGCGGGCGCTAATATTGGCTAGCTGGTGGCTGCGGTGTTATTTTGGACAGGCACCCTGTCAGGAAGTGCATCGGCCGGGGTCCTTTTATTTGGGAAAATAAACGAGCACCTGTTCTTCGATGTGTCAAACTCAATCTCACGGCTCGTTAGCGGGGGGCCCTGCCCAATAACGCAGCTTTAGCGGCGCTTTGGCTCCTAATTCCCATCTCTGGGCTGTCACACAGTGTCACCGGCACAGTCATTCATGTTTTTATTCATTTCACATTTCATCATTTATTTATTGACCAGCCAGACTGGCACAGCAAGGATAACCTATGACAGTTGGGGGATCCAGAGAGAAAACAAGACAACATAATTTATCTCGAAAAGAGAAAATGACCACTGGATGTGATGGTTATGGTGACTAATGCTAAACAATATAGAGGGTTTATACCAAATGTGATACTGGAAGTATTTCTGAATGAGGAATTATGCTTGATTCTATTTCAATAGAACATGAAAACAATCAACGCAGTCTAACATTTGTACTTGAACATTTTGATAAAATAATAAAAAATAAAAAATTATTGCAATAATGATGTAATACAAACCTTTAGAGCTTATAATAAAATAATTTCTTTCAGCTTCTATCATTGGCATCGTTTGCATTTCGGTCCACGCTCTAGAAAGGGCCATGATTGATAATACAGTACATGGAGGCAATACGCAACACTAGTGGCCCATCTCAAAATTTACTTCATTAAATCATTACATTAACAAAGCAGAAACTATGAAATTGAAAGCTTAAATAATGTGAATTGACTTAAGGTCATGCCTGCAACACGCTGTTGCCGGTCAGCATCTATACGTACAATCTAACCAACTTTAAAAACGTCCAACGTAACTGTAAAAGTTTAATATCAAACATTCATAATCGATGATATGAAACATGATTAATTAACGATCAATGATGAACCGTATGTTCCCCTCACATTTGAAAGAGGTCCGTTTCAGAAGCTATAATTACCCAGTGCCGCAAAAACAAGGTCCAGTCAAACAAGTGCTCCCAACTACGCCACGCTCATTGTATAAGGGGACGGCGTTATGGAGGCCCACTGCAGGCATATGCTGGTGTCTTTGCACGCCCGCTGGTGCCCATGCAGCCCCAGTGGCTGCCAGCTCATCCCACAGCGTTGAATAGGCATTAGATGGGTAGCAGATGCCCTTTAGGGCCCCCCCTCCCCCACCCCCTAACACCCCTCATGGCCCACACCACATCACACCTCCATGCCCCCCTCCCCTCTTCCTCCCCACACCTTCTCAGTAACAGAGCTGTCATCCTGCTCTTAAACGGATCTGAAAGCATTAACACCTTGGCCCCTGTAGGACCCCCCCCCCCCGCCGTACCCTACCCTTAGCCCAGCCGCCAACCTCCCCCACCCCCACCCCTACCCAGCTCCTGGTGGATCTGGCCCCAGGGCAGAAGCAGCAGCAGCAGAGGCACCGTGTGCCACAGTGCCCCCCCCCCCCCCCCTCAACACCATGCCAGAAAACTCACCGTTCCAGAGATTACGATTTGGCGTTGGGGAGGGGGCCAAAGGTGGGTGGAGGAGGGGGGCTTTTGGGTGGATGGCGGGGGGCAGGGGTTCGCTGAAGGGGGGGGAGGGGGAATTGAGGGAGGGGGGTATTTTTGGACCAGGGAGACACAAGGCACCGGGGTCTCTGGCGGCGATGCTGTGACTGTGTTGGCAGCCGCGCCCCCAAAGTCACTCGACCACACCTTGGCTGCGAGCCAGTCACTTGAGCGGCGGGGCGACAAAGAGAGAGAGCAATGGGGCTAATATGAAAGGGAGAGGGAGAGATATGGAGGGTGGGGGTTGGGCTAAGGGAGGAGAGGGGCGAATATGAGCCCGTTCTCTGGTCCAAATGCAAAGTTATTTTTCCGTCTCCTGCCCCCCTAATTGAGAGACGGAAGACCCAGCCACTGGTGGTCTCCAGCAGCAGAACCAGCTCGGGCCACACATAGCAGGCGGTCCAGGCAGCTTTCTGATGCTACCCACCACACAGCGAAACCAACGGGTCAACGCTCACCGATCCAGTTTGTCTCTTAGGTTATTTCCCGGTGTGGGCGCGAATGAAGTCCATCATCAGGTTGACTGCATGGGAGGCAAGCCAACAAGAGACGAAACAAAGGAACTCATTTCCAACCGCCCGAGATGTATAATATAATGGCTTCCTGTGTTTGTACTATATATTTAAACCAACGGTGCATATTAAGTGGATTCAAGTCTTTAAAGCAGCTGGGGAGGTGTGGACACGCCCACCGATGGTGTCAGGTGTCAGAGTGCCGTACCAATAGAGCTGTTAGCCCATCCGCTCACACAACCACTCCTGCCTTCCGGTCCCAAACAATGGCAATTTTTCTGCTCCACGTCGGAGACACTGATGCATCCTGGGAGAGAATCGTACCACATGGGAGATATCTTCAGCGTGGGTTCAAAAAAATAAAACAAAAGTACAAACAACAACAAAAACAACAAAGAAACGCAGAACGGAGAGAGGGCCGAGGTCGGTGGACGTGGGTGTGTGCGTGGTTGCCCGGGCCCTGTTTGTGTGTGTAGATATGGGTGACATATAAATGTTGATTGTCTTTACTGCCGGGATTCTTCAAACCCGTTCCTCCCACCATAAGTGACTTCCTAGAACAATGGCGTTCCGGATGAACGCTGATGGATGTGTGTGTGTGTGTGGGGGGGGTTGTGTATTCGTGCACACGCATTAAGTGCTTCCTTATGCACACATGTACACAGGTGTACCAGTGCGTGTTTGTGTGTGTGTCTTTGCGCGCATCGATGACTGATGTTGCGTGCGCGTCAAAAATTGCGTGTCAATACCTATCGATGAGTTGGTAAGGAATTGTAGGGATGTAGTCATGGTTGGGGGGGTTGGGTGTGTGTTTGTGTGTGTGTGTGTTGGTTGGATGAGGGGGAGGGTAGTGGAAAGGGGGAAGGGGGGTACAGTAGGCTGGACAGATTCTGACGCATAATTTAAATTTAATTGGAGCGGGCCCGACTGGCTGGGGTCAAAACCAAGAGAAAATCAGTCACATTAATCAAGATAAAATTATCAGCTGATTAATCAGTGTTCTAATTATGGTGCCGGCGCCTCTCTTCTTTGTTCTGTTTTAATTACTCTGCTTCATTGTCTTTTCCATATGGCCATCATGTTCCCCCTCACGACGCCTGGTGAGTGCACGGACGCCACCGCGCACGTGCACTCGCACTCGCAGCCCGAGGCAGAAATAATTAGCATGCGGTCAAATATCTGAGACCTCTCATTGTTTTTGTCTTTCTGAAGACATGCAGCATCATCCCCCCCCCCCAAAATCAAAACATACACACACATACATCCCTTACATTGGAACACATCGCAACATTATGCCGTTATTCATTCTCCTACTTGCCGTTATGAGTCATGATTGACGTCTGAATTGTCTTTGACGCACGTGTTAGCAGACGTACCGTGTAACCTTCGGACCCCGGGCCATTGTTGGTCTCTGTGTTGCGGCTCAACTCCGTCAACCTCTATTCTTGTACGCATTAGTTATGCAACTGAGGCCAGGAAGTGTGTGCGTAATGCAGGAACATCAGTCGAACAGTAAAGTTCGAGAAAAGGGTACGATTCCTTAAGTGGCCCGGTTGTCCTCGGGTAGAAACGACGAGCCTTTAAAACAATTTCTTAATAAGCGCTACGCCTTTGTCTCGGGAGAGAATATGCACACTCGGAGCGCATTTTGATTGATCCCTACCTGTCTTGGGGGTAAGGAACTTGGAACAACCGTTTACCTGTTAGCGAGCTTTCGTCCTTGCTAGCCCACTTCGCCGCGGCTAAAGGTGCTGTAAGTGATGCAATCGCAGCAATAGCATCATGCAGCGCTAGGCCGTAACCGCTAACTATCTGTGTGGACGGGGGATGTAATAAGTGTGTGAATAAAACATGCTCTGTTGCCACAGGGGCTCCACATTAGGCAGGGCAAAGTGGTGATTAGCCAACCCATCAGCACCAGCGCTCTAATTTCCATCTCCACTTCCCCTAAACTCTTTTTTTCTTTTCTGTCTTACTTAATTCTACATATAAATAGGCTAGGTATTGTTTTTTTTTTGCTATTGTCTGTCCACTACATGCTATTTTTTTGTTCTACTGCGGCTTATTTGACTGAACCCTTTGAGTTCGGTTATTTTCCGCTGGAGGAAAATGCCATGTGTGTTGATGATGAAAGACCGCTGACTTCAATTGATTACATTTTCTTAGACAATAGACAACATTTTCTTTATTTTTTCAAACTTATTTCAATAGTATTCGGGCACTACAGTGGTCTCCTACAGACTTCACCGGAAACCAAGACAAAACACTAGTTTGGTCTTCGGAGCCCCTTACACTTTTAAATAGGAATATCCATTGTATCGGCATGTGTGCTGTCACATTGGCCTCACAAAGTTTGAAACATTCTTCCTGGTAGTAACGAATTTGATTTATATAAATTTAAAAGTTAAAGTTGAATTTAAGATTTGTAGTGGGCACTTAAAAAAAATCACCGATATGCATCTGCAGCGGCTATGGCAACACAAAAAAAGGAGCAGATTTTAAAATAGATTTCTGAATGTAATTCTGTTTATCCATCGTATCGTCGCACATGGAAGGCATAGTTCCTCAGTCCCAGCGAACTAACACGTCACTGTGGCCCACAGCTCATCAATGTTTTACAGCTTGTGTCCAGTGATGTCCTCAACCAGCCCTGCACTCTCTGTGGAGACCAGATCATAGGCACCAACACAACCACAGCATGTACGTACACAGACACACAGACACACACACACACACACACACACACACACACACACACACACACACACACACACACACACACACACACACACACACACACACACACACACATACACACACACACACACACACAAGCAGACACATGCAAACATACACACACACGCACACAAGCACGCACACAGACAGACGCACACACACACAATCACACGCACAGACAGACGCACAGACACAGACGTACACATACACACATACACACACACACACACAAACACACAAACATATACACCCACACAAGCAGACACAAACAATCATACACACACACACGCACAACCGCACACACATAGCCATATGCACATAAGCACTAACACAGACACACACAAACACACACATACACACAAAAAAAAACACACACTAACATACATTGGAACACGGCATGAAAGAATGAAGTTCCATCTGCATAAACACAAACCTGCACACTCTCCTTGCATGCGGCAAATACTAATACACTTTAAACAGACATTAACACGTTGAAAATGTATATGCAAACACACACACAAACACACAAACATGTAGTGCTGCTACAAAAGCAAAACTTATTTCACACTGTACACACACTGTCATTATTACATATTTACGTGTGTGTGAGTGTCACACAGACACACTCACACACTGAAACCCAGGTCACACACTTTCTCTCGCTCTGTCTCTTTTTCCTCTTCCTATCTCTATCTCACACACACACACAAGCCACACACAAACACAGACACACGTGCACTTATGGGCACACACACACACACACACACACACACACACACACACACACACACACACATCCACAAACACACAGTCACACACACACACACACACACACACATACAGACACTGAGTGCCTGTGCTTTATGGAGATGTCCCGGCTCCCTGCGTGGCTCTGTCAGCAGTGGCGCTGAATCAGACGCTACTGTAGAAGACCCCTCACACCAGCACCGGCAACCAACCTTTCTGAATATGTAATTAGCGAGAGCGGTACAAGTGTCTCATGAATATTCATGGTCTTTTTAATTAGGCGGCTCTCTTCACAGCTAGCCGCCGTTGCTGCAGCAGCATCAGAAAGTTACCTCCTTTCCGTGCTCTGTGTGTGTATGTGTGTGTGTGTGTGTGTGTGTGTGTGTGTGTGTGTGTGTGTGTGTGTGTGTGTGTGTGTGTGTGTGTGTGTGTGTGTGTGTGTGTGTGTGTGTGTGTGTGTGTGTGTGTGTGTGTTTCTGTGTGGGTCCGTCCATGTCTTGGTGTGGGGGGAGGGTTGGGAGACCGGGCAGAAGAAAATGAGACAGAAAGAATGGAGAGAAAAAATTGCCAAAAGGTGCCATTATTACATATTTACGAGAACTTGGGAGAGGTGTGTATGAATGTGTGCGTGTGTGTGCGTGCGTGTGGGTATATGCGCATGCGTGAATGCGTGCGCGGTTGTGCGTTTGTGTGCGCGCGCAGGGCTGTTTGCAAGCATGTAGCCTATAACTCGATTACATCCTAAACCAGATGCCACATGCCACTTGTCACTTGTTTAAAATCAAAGCCTTTCTATAAAACGTGTCACATTAATTGACACCCCTCTCCCACACACCCTACATAATCCCCACATACATGACACTGTCAGGCCCACAACGTTAACGTGTTTTTAAGAAACACTTATGGATTTCTCATTTGCCCAAGTGAATGCGATGAGGTATTGTGCACCACCTAAACTCCTAGATTTACCAGCCTTTACCTCATGACAGGTGTAGGGTTGCACCATTACATTAAGTATCTGGCGACTTGATCTCTTAATACAGACCCGTTTGTGAGAAGCGAAAAGAGCCAAACACAATCTCATAAAGTGATCCAAGGCGCCGGCACTCTGTCCAAATATAATGCCATTTTGAAAAGTGACTTTTTATAGGTGGACTTGGCGATGCATTTAAACTCAGCTTGAGTGACACTTTTCCGGCGCAAAGTACAGGTGGTTTCCTCCTGAAGGTGCTTTCCTTCGATCGAGTGCTGAGAGTCCAACATCGGTGTTGTAAAAGTCGCTCAGAGGCGGACATTTATGTGGAAGTCAGGTGCGCCTTTTTGCTGAGGGTTGTGAACGTCCCTCCAGTTTAGGTTAGTTCACTTCTTTAGCATGATTACAGTAGCTTACTATGGTACTTTATTTCTTATTTTACATTCCATCAGATTATATTTCAGTCGCGGGGGAATTTAGATAATACCTTTATTTTTTTGTGATAGGCCTGCAAAGACTTACGATGTAATTGTTCTGACATGGGACATGTGTTTTCTTTTAATTTGCTATGTTGCATTCGTTTTGTTATTAGATTAGGCCTAATTTCTTCTCTGTGTGATGCGTGTGCGTATGTGCGCGCGCGTGCGTGTGCATCCCTTCTACGTTCTTTTTCACGAAGGAATAGTCAACTTGAGAGCGATACACCTCTGTCAACAGTTGAAATCGGAGACAAAGTTCATGCCAAGCTGCAGGACAATAGTGCCCTCTACTGGCGTTTCTCTACTTCTGCAGGACACTTGGAGAGCCTGCCAAAGGAGAAAGAGAGGCTGAGAAAGAGAATGGGATACTTAAGGAGTTTAAGAGAGGGGGATAAATAGCGATAAATCAAAAAATCTAAAAGAGAGAAGGTGAAATAGAATGAATGAATTGGATAGGAGGACATATTTGGAATGCAATTAAGGGAACTTGGACCGGTCTCAGTTCCTCGGTTGGTGGGTGACCTCCCAAAACCCCTCCTCTCTCCTTTCCTCTTCATCTCTCTGCTGTCTAATCAGCCTCTGCCGCCTGTGACTGGATCATCACACACACACACACACACACACACACACACACACACACACACACACACACACACACACACACACACACACACACACACACACACACACACACACACACACACACACACACACAAACACAAACCTCCCTCGCCTCAAAACCTCCATTAGTGCCCCCCGACACCTGCCCCCATCCCCTCTCCCCCCACACACCCCCTCAGCTTGGCACAAAATGTCCGCCCGCCCAACACTGGCATGCTCTGTGCTAGGTCTCCGATCTGTCACCCCATTTCGACCCCAACCCTACCCACACACACACACACACACACACACACACACACACACACACACACACACACACACACACACACACACACACACACACACACACACACACACACACACACACACACACACACACACACATACCCATCTGTCAGCAGGGTGTTTAGCCAAGGCTGGCCTCTGGGCACCAGCACCAGGGTGTCACACAGACCCCGGCTGCTGTGGTCCTGCCAATGTCCTCTCCCCTGGGTCTGGTCACCATGGGAAGGAGCTCTGCTGGGATGGACAGATGGGGAGGAGCATGGAGGCCTAGATAAATGGACTCTGCATCGGCCTTTGGGTCATGCAACAACGGCGCCGCCATATTGGAGAGGCAAAGACTGTCCTAAACATGTACACAGGGGAGCTTCAATTTCTCCGCAAAAAGAGCGCTAACGTTTAAAACAAGTAAAACAAATCAAAGAATGAAATGCAATATTTTATATAGAATAATCGAATATTATTTAGTAGAAAAAACGAATAGCTTAAATCAGTTGAGGCATGTCAACGTTATAGTGTTGTCTATC
>NC_044062.1:16995549-17000549 GCF_902167405.1 Gadus morhua | reverse complement strand
GATGAGTAGGTGAATAAAATGTGTTTCTGCATCTTCCATTTGTCTCTGCCCGCCCCTCCGATAGTGCGACAGATGCTGAAGGTCATTCCCATCGCCACCTCCTGTCACCAAACTGGGTGCGCTTTCTTGTTTGTTATTTTCAGTCTCCTTCCTTCCGCACACATCAATCGGTGTCGGCTGTCTGCAACGCCCTCGCCTCGTTAGCTAATTGAAAAGACAGACGGACAGACAGACAGAGCGAGAGACAGACAGAGCCGACAGATTCGGGACACAGCCTTACCTTTTGAGGGCTTTCATCATTTCTTCATAGTTGTGAATATTTGTTCTATTTGTATTCAATCTTTTGCCAAAGTTGGGTTCAACATAAGAAGAAAGAGCTGTCATTTATATCTGAATATGTCAACGTGCCGTGAGACCGTCTGAAAGAGGGATGCAGACACATAGAGAGAGAGAGAAAGAGAGAGCATGAGAGAGAGTGAGAGAGAGGGCGAGAGAGAGTGGGAGCGAGAGGGAGAGAGAGAGACAGAGAGAGGAAGAGGATAGGTTGCCGGGAACTGCATGTTTGCATGTTTTAATGACATCCAGATGTGCTGATGAAGTGAGAGGGGAGAAGAAAGGAGGAGAGAAGAAACAGCATCACTCCTCTGTAATTCCAATCCCCAAAGGGTGATTACTGAGAGGAGCAGCACTGCCTCTGTGAAGGTTGCTTAGGAATCTATGTGCATCCGGTGCTTGTGTGTGTGTGTGTGTGTGTGTGTCTGTGTGTGTGTGTGTGTGTGTGCGTGTGTTTGTGTATATGTTTGTCTATCTGCTACAAAGTGTGTGTGTGTTTGTGTGTGTGTGTGTGTGTGTGTGTGTGTGTATGTGTGTGTGTGTGTGTGTGTGTGTGTGTGTGTGTGTGTGTGTGTGTGTGTGTGTGTGTGATTGTGTGTCTCTATGTGTCTGTGTCTGTGGGTCTATGTGCTTCTAAGTGTGTGTGTGTGTGTGTGTGTGTGTGTGTGTGTGTGTGTGTGTGTGTGTGTGTGTGTGTGTGTGTGTGTGTGTGTGTGTGTGTGTGTGTGTGTGTGTGTGTGTGTGTAGGGTGAGTGTGTGTGTGTGTGGGTGTTTGTGTTTGTGTGTATGGTGAGTGTGTGTGTGGGTGTGTCAAAGTGTGCCGGTGTCTCTCCGCGACGGTGGCTCCGCCCCCACCACCCTGCTTCAATAATGAAAGGAAGGGCTGCTGTCACGGCGACTCGCATCGCCGTCGTTAAACGATGACGTGCAGATGGCGCGAGCCTGTTATACCCCCCCCCACACACCCTTCCCCTCCCCTCTCAGCACCCTCCGCCAGAGCACCCAAACCCGCACTGTTTACGATGCAGCCCCCATAATGCACCATAATAAACTGCCGGCTATTAATTATCTGGAACAGCAAACCCACCCCTACTCACGCCCCATTCCTCCTCATCCTCTTCCAGCACCACCAACATCACCATCCCCACCACCACCACCACCACCACACACACACCTTCCTCGCCCCTCCCTCTGAAGGGATGTGTAACACACTCTTGTGGTCATTGTCTCCCTGCTCTTGATGGGTGGGGACTCTACATGGGGGGGGGGAGTATAGTAGGTCATCAGTGAGATTATTACAATACAACCATCTGATGCAAATACCTGGATATCCACTATTGGTGGACGTTTCCCATGAACAAAGGGGACACTGGAGAAGGAAGCGTGTATGTGGCCGTGATGACTAGACAGGTATATTACGATGTCATGTCTAATGGAGTCATGGGTTGAAAGGCACACACACATCTGCAGGGTTTTTCCTTCTGATCCTGACGTAGCACCGTTGAGTAGTTCTTTCCACAGTACATTTGTTTACATATTTACTCAGATGCGAGGGGGAGTCATAGGGGGAACATTTTGATTTTGTACGGAACAATCCAATTTATCGAGAATCAATGTAATTTTGCAACAGGGAGTAATCCATCAATCGGGGGCTTTGGAAACACAGAGGATCAACAAATGGTGGGGAGAAATATGAGCCTCAGTGGGTGTGTGCTGGATGCAGTTCATACAAACAATACACTCAGCTTTCCCTTTCAGCAGTTTTCACAAAGGGCCCGTTTTACAAAATGTTCATTCAAAAAACGTTATGATGATCGATTCTGATCGATGCGGAATCAATCAATCACTGGCCCACCAACACCACCACCTCCCCCCCTACACTACCACTACTGATGTCCACCTGATGTCATGATGAGAGAAAAACAAATCTCCCCCCTCCATATTCAGCTTTGCCCTTATTTAAGCCCCCCCCCCCCCCCAAACCCCTCTGCAGAACAGCTCACTCGCCCATGCATTTATGTTTGTATGAGTAGTTTTCTCTCTCTCTCTCTCTCTCTCTCTCCCTATGCATGTGTTGCAGAGAAGCAAACACTACCAAAGGTAAGAGGTGAGAGTACAAAAGGCGTTGGAGTGTGAAGGTCTGTTCGTTTTCGCGCATTTGTGTGTGTGCGTGTGTGTGTGTGTTTGTGTGTGAATGTGTTTGTGCGTGTGTGTGTGTGTGCATATGTTTGTGTGTGTGTGTGCGTGTGTGTATGTGTGTGCAGTTGTGTGTGTATGTGTGTCTGTGAATGTGTGTGTGTGTTTGTGTGTGTGTGTGTGTGTGTGTGTGTGTGTGTGTGTGTGTGTGTGTGTGTGTGTGTGTGTGTGTGTGTGTGTGTGTGTGTGTGTGTGTGTGTGTGTGTGTGTGGGAGGAACGTGGGGAATACAAGGTGCCAAGTCTGAGCATACTGTCAAATATTCAGAGCGTTATCTTCACACATGTAAAAATAACACGCATTCCATTACTTCTGCTACTACAGTCTGGCTATCAATGGTCATTGAACAGCATGTTTTCAAAGGTCATTTATTACAGTATAGATATATATATATATATATTTATTTGACATTGCAAACATCAAAAGGTAATTATGCATATACCTGTATAGATATATATTTATCTTTTATGTTTTAATAGTTATCTGATGCACAAATCCAAGTCGTGAATTCAATGATCTAGTGCTGCCTCAAGTGTATAATAATTATAATAGAACATAATCACAGTGATTGCTGTTATTTAAGGATGGACTGGAGGATATGTTGGTCCACTGTGTCCCACTGTATGTTGTACGTCCTGGCACTTAATGTACGCACTTATTGTACGCACTTAATCTACATTGCACTTATTCATAGTACTTAATTGTGTAACATCTGCAGTAGCTGCTAGCATTGCTGTACACGGGGAATGGGTTAGCCTAGCGATTGTTAGTACTTGCACTTGGCTCTATGAACATCTTCACTGTACAGACAGCGATATATTGTTTCACTCCTTATGACAAATGTACTTATTGTAAGTCGCTTTGGATAAAAGCGTCTGCTAAATGCCCTAAATGTAAATGTGTCTTGCGTGTCTCGAATGTGCGTAACTATGGTGATAGAGGAATGGAAGTGAAGAATACAGTACCAGCAAGAGTGCCCTGTTACCTCCTGACTTGTTTTACATTCATTATGGGGGGGGGGGGGTTCTCTCCACCAGCGTAGGTGGAGCAAAATGCTTGTCAGCCATTTTTCTCTCGGTGATGAAATTCTCTGTATTTTCCTTTTTCCACTCATTCCCCTCCAGTCATCCTGAATAACTCCCGTCCCTGCCTTTGAATGGCTTTCTTGCTGTACTTCTGTCTTTTATTCTGCTTATTCAAAGCAGTTTCCCCAGTCATCTGGGAGCGGGGGGCCTCCATGGCTCTGATTCAGGAGTACCGGCCCTGAGTTTTCAGACGGGCCGGACAAGCTCTGTGCTAATTAGACATGAGTTATAGTTAAGGTTTTTTTTTTACTGTCGCACACCGTGTACAAACTTCTACACTCACGAGACACACACAGACAACACACACGTATCCGCACGAGCATGCAGAGACACACACACACGTGTGGATGCACGTAGGCCTACACACACACACACACACACACACACACACACGGTTAATTATGTTGGAATGCAAACGCAGTGATTGCTTGGGAATGATAGACTAATGGACATGTATTGGACAGATTAACTAGGGATTACTATGGTAATCTAGGGATTATTGTAGTGATGATGACATTTTACTTATAATTTACACCATAGAGGTGTGCAAATTCACTACGTCTTAACAATGATTAAGAAAAAAATGCATTATGCAATAATGGTAACGTCGGTGTTTGTCATCGTTCTGCTACTTGTAGCATCCGTCAACATATTCCTCCCCTTTTCTCGTCCACACCACTGATCACTGTCACTTGGCGCGCTTTCCCCAACCATCTCGTGATATTACAACGCCCTCTGCAGGTCCGGTAAAGAACTGCCTCTCTCCCAGTGCTGATGACCTTCCAAGTTTGACTTTCCATTCCACTTGATCAGTGTCTAATTCATTTTAGGAAAGGCCAAATCTATGCTTGCAGAATGTGAATTCTCATGGCATTAAATCTAGAGCTAAGTGTTAAGATTGAGAGTAGCCTAAATATGGAAATGCAATCTGTTTAATGTTTAATTTAATGAGTTGAGGGGATAATAGGTTGAAAAAGAGTGTTTGGAGTGAACTGTTCCAAAGTAAGAAGATCCAATGGCTAAAGTCAAAATAGAGTAAACAAACAATCGGAGGGAAACAGCTTTAAAATTCCAAATATTTCAGCACCATGACAGCGGGGACAGCGCCCTCAACTGTCCACGGCCTGTCTGAACACCCATTGAATCAGCACAAGGCCACGAGGACAGCGCCATGACTCGACTGCACAGCGGGAATTGCCGACGATGTTCCACGTCAGTAGCGGTATGAAACAATCACCAGTCATTGTGACGGCAATTCATATCGCCATTTTTATACAATTTCAAACTTTAGTCACTAAATTGACAAGCCGATAAACAAGTCCCCTGTGCCGCCTTTCAAATCAAACCAAATAGATTAAGTAAGGCTGTCTGGCTCATGTCTCGATCT
>NC_044062.1:16988049-16990549 GCF_902167405.1 Gadus morhua | reverse complement strand
CTTGTCACTGTGTAGCTTCGCTCTTTCCCTGGAACCGCTAACTCGTGTCTGATTCAGCCCTATTCAGTTTCTATTTCAATACCAATGAAAATACCATGGTATTCGATAAATATGTTTTTGAATTTGTATAGTGCTCAATAGTGCACAGCACAAATATTTTTATAATATTAAAATGAGCAGGTGGAATGCTTACAATTATGGTTAATGAACTAATTTGATATGGTTTTTCTAACCAGTGGCCACTCAAAGTACTTCACAATGTGTGCCTCACATTCCTATATTGACGGTGGTGTCTACCATGCAAGGCAACAGCCAGCTTGCCAGGAGCAGTTAAAGTTGTCTTCCCAGGAACACCTTCATATTTTAAAGTAGGAGCATGGAATTGAACCAGGAACCACCTGAGCCACTGCCACTTACAAAATCTGATCTTACAATTCTAAATAATGTTAGACATATGGTTGGTTGCTCTTTAGCGCTACAAAGGGTCTAAGTGGAAGTAGGAGGGAGACAAATTATTTGAACCATGAAAGTTAGGTCAATCTTAGTTTGATTAAATTATGACAACTGATTCGGCCACGTACAATTGTGACACATGCAAGCCCCATTGAGAATTGTGTTAGGCTACTTGGTTGAACTTCCACACGCTCACGCAACAAGACAGTCTTTCTCGCTCGGATTCAACTGAGTTAAATGTCAAAATATACAGATAGTTTAGATTGACATCAGGCCTCAGCTATATGAACTGTATGCCCTGCTTTTGGATTTTGAAACAACCGACACTACGGTGCGACTTCAACCCCACGTCCGGCCAAAGCTCATGGGTGGAGCGCAAAAAAGCGAACACGCACTGCGGAGGCGCATCTGCCTCCACTCCGCTCCCTGGACCATTCATGAGGATTTTTCTAACTGATTGCTTGATATGGCCACTTGAAGCCACGTGGGATTTGATATGCCTTTAGGTGTGAAGAAATACTTTTTTTTTTCTTTGAAGAAGCACTTATTTTAGAAGAAATACAACTTCATTACCCCATAACCCCTGCCAACCACCCACCAAACGGTTGTTAAACGGGGTCTGCTGCTCCCACCATGAGGCACATTCATCAGGAACAGTAACAAGGGGACATGCACATAAACATATCATCAGTCAAATGAGAATGACTTTCTTCCGATTATTTTGAATACACAAGAGACAAGAGAACACAGACTGATTATCTTGTAGACTAATAAGTGACTATTGCCCATATTAGCGAAGTGACCTCCAGGTGAAGCTGAAAGCCAGCCAAATATACAATCAAAAATTACGTTAAGTGCTGAACCAAAAACAGTCTTTTGATCTAATTGTAGTTAAGATGAAATATGCAGTGAAGGCTATATGTGTGTAAATTTATATTTTCTGCTCTACTCTATGCTCTCAAAATGCACACCCACAGTTATTTTCCTATCTCATATCGAGTACATATTGTAATACTTATTAGCTACCACAAGATGGCAGCAACGCTCTTAGTAGTATGTTTGCCACTCTACCGTCCCAATGCGTCTGCAACCCGAAATCAATGACATAATCTCCTTTAGAAAGGAAAAGGTAAAATTGAGCTTGAATATTTGAATCAATTGTGTTATGTCCACATTGTTGTTATCACTTGCATGCAAATATTAGGAAAATAACTCTTCAAAAAATCATATACATATGAATTCTTTTTAATGTATTTAATATTTTGATGAACCTCATCCAATTCGATCTGAATTATACAAGTATCCAAATTCCTTGTTCTTTTTCTTTCCAAGTTGATTGACATTTCTTTACACTCACTGAGGTCGAGATTGAACACAAGAAGGGATTCATATGGTCATTGGCTTCTCTTTTTAGTGCACACCCTCCAACCCAGCTCTTTCTTTCTCCTCTTGGTGATTCATTCAATCTATTCTATATTTATCTTACTCTTTCTTGTGTGTCTGTGTGTCTCACCCATAGCACCCAAACTATCAGAGAGAGAGAGAGAGAGAGAGAGAGAGAGAGAGAGAGAGAGAGAGAGAGGGAGAGGGAGAGAGAGAGAGAGAGAGAGAGAGAGAGAGAGAGAGAGAGAGAGAGAGAGAGAGAGAGAGAGAATGTAACAACACAGGCAACCCCCACAAACACTATCTCACAGTGAAATGTTTCAATTTAATGAATATATTTTGTTATTACTATAAGGCCTGTGTGTGTGCGGGTGATGAGGCTGTGACAGTATGGCCACAGGCAACTGGTAGTGGGTCTTGGCGTCCTCTACTAGGTCCACAACACCATCTCTCAGCTCCAATGGAGGAGTAACAAATGGTGGCTCGTTCACAGCGTTCCTTAACCTTGTCCCAGCAGAGAAAAAAGATCAATGCAATTTGTCATTGCCACCTCGCCACTATGTGTACGTGTTCACGTGTGCATGTGCACGTGTGCGTGTGTGCGCGTGTGCGTGTGAGCGTGCACGGCTGCCTGATGGAGGGATTTTGTGTGCATGTGAGCATG
>NC_044062.1:16980549-16983049 GCF_902167405.1 Gadus morhua | reverse complement strand
TTACTTAATCACTGTTGTGGTCTTCATTAGATAGGCTTGAATACTACCCTCTAAACTATTATTTTGGAGAGGTCGAAGTATGCCTTCGGCTGATCTGAAAACAAACTGAATGCTGCAGAATATCTTTCTTCCCCAATGTGGTGATGTCCCACCCAGCTCTCTTCATTGGTTTATTCACCATCCACACATTCATCCATCTATCCATCCATCCATCCATCCATCCATCCCTTTATCCATTTATCCTTCTCTATCCACCAATCCATCCATCCATATATTATCTATCATCTCCCTCGACCCAACTCATCCATCCCACTTGCCGGTATATCAATCTCTCCATCTCTCTTTCCGAATCTAATCCCTCTCCTCGATCTCTATTCTACCTCTTCTTTCTTCCTGTTGATCTAAAATGGCCAGAATGTGGCCAGGCAGGGGGTCATGCAGAGTGTGATCTGACCCCCTCCCCCCCACACACCTTTCTCTCTCTCTCTCCTCTCTCCTCTCTCCCCTCTCCTCTCTCTCCCCTCTCTCCCCTCTCTCCCCCAGCTCTTCCTCCAGAGCCCCCATATGTCACTCACCCCTCGGCTGTCACGTGTCCAGACAAGCGTAGAGGCGGCCAAATGCCATTAAAAGAAAATCTACTTTAGAGTACGAGAGGCCGGTCCGCGGCTCTGGGAGACGAAGCACTGACATTTGATTTTACTGTCGGTTAATGTCGGTGCTCAATTGAACTGCCCCCCCCCCCCCCCCCCTCTCTCGGCTCTGTCGTCCGATGACTGGTGACCTTTCTAAGCCCGCCCAGGAATTAATTGATGGGTATATGTGAGGCACTGTGCAGGTTTTAACTAGCCGCTGTTGGATGTCAGCGGCTAGTTAAATGGGAGGAGGGGGGTGGGGGTGGCAGTAGCACACAAGATGGTGGCACAATCAATGCAAGACACACATTCAGCAAAACCTACGAACACACAACATGTTTTTGCTCAGCTCGTAAATCGTATCATACTTTCGAGTGGCAGTACTTCAATGTTAATGAAAAAAAAATCGTATAGTTCAAATATCAGCTGTTTCCTTATTAGTAGATAGTAGCCACCAACCCGGGCAGAAATCTGTGGCGTATTCCACTAAAAGAGAAAGGTTTCTTTCATGGTCTGCACAAATCTTAAATGTAGCGCTTGGTGTCTCCATTTGAATCAATTGAGTGTCTCCATCTCCCTTAGCCTCTGGCCTCATCAATACTGACCGGAGAGGTTAGTGAGAGGCTAATGTGGGCAGTCCCATAAGATGAGGTCACTCCTTTCACTCCCTTTATTCCTCTGTTTTTTTCATCTTCTAAAAAGAGAAAAGAGTGTTGATCGATCGTGAAGTGAAAGAGCGGCAAAAGGTGAGGGGGGATTGCAAAAGCACCCTGCCCCCCCCCCCACCAACCACCCCCCGCCCCCACGTTCAGAAAGAACACTTGAACAAGTCCTCTCCGACACCTCCACCCAACATGCCACTTAGCACTCCTTCTTTCTCCAGCTCCAGAGCCCTGCCGGCCAGGAGGATGAGGCTGAGAGAGAGGTGACCCCTGGAGACCATCTGGAGAGGGTCTCCCACTCAGACCAGAGTGCACCTTCCACTGAGAGGTCAACAGGACCTCCACCCTCTTCAAGGTACCCTTGTAGGTAGAGTCGGCCCCAGAGGACTTATCCCCCCTGGTCGGTGCCAGGCTTCTATCGCGTGATGTGCTGGGAGTGAGCGGCGTAATCGTCGTCCTTGAAAATAGATCTGATCTGACTGCACATTTTGATTCATGTAAGCAATGTTCCCAGCGCTGAATCCTGGGAAAGATTCCCGGCACCCATTGCCTCCCTCGTGATACATATTTAAAATCCCCATTCACAAAGAATGAACTCTCAGACCATCTCCAGACATTAGGGTTAATGCATTAGATATAAGATCTGACACCTGGCAATTTCCATTTCATGTTCTCAAGTTATGTGCCTTTTTTGTATGCTATTTCACATTGGTGGTGTGGCACGCTTGCACATTCGGTGCAAATATACAAATACAAAACTGATGAATATTTATTGGATAGAAAAAGGTAGTGTTTGGGGAGACTTCAAAAAATAACCATCCTATAAGGTCGACATCTCATGATACTGGAATATTCCACAAGCAACAGCTTAAGGGAATAAGAAACATTGAGCAATAAAGATGGTGAAAAATACAATGTATGAAGTTTACTCCCTTGAGATCAGCAATGAGAATAATAATAATTATTATTAACCTGTATTTACCCAGGCAAGCAAATTAAGAACAAAATGATTATTTTCAAGTGCAGCCTGAAAAGAGCTGGAAGCTCTTTAAGGGGAAGTTGGAGGGGAGTGCTAAAAGTGAAAACAAGGTTCTATAAATTACGCTTAGAAAAATACAATATAATACAATACAATACAATAAAACAGTTAATGTGTGGGGCATGACAAGAAGGCCTACTTAACAAGTGCAGGAGTCAACTTTGATT
>NC_044062.1:16970549-16975549 GCF_902167405.1 Gadus morhua | reverse complement strand
GACAAGCAGGGATATAAGTAGAATTGTTTTAGAAAAGCGGAGTAGCTAAATGCTCATTTTTGGATCTCAGATCAGGAACATCTTTCGGTGTCAGATTGTAATGCAATACCGACAGTATAAATATACACTCCACCGCTCTATCTCCCCCTCCCTTGGTAGTTGCTAAAGCGGGAAAGGTCTATAAATCATACACAATTTAGACACCCCAAAACCGTTTTTTGACCTTGCAAAATGTGTGCCAGTGATAAATATATAAATACCCATTGGCGTGCCCCATCAGTAACAGAATGGAGATTAACGTTGCGGTGGATCAGGGTAGCTCAACTCATGACCTTCTCCTCCAGCCTTCCTTTCATCCCACTGGAGGGTCCTCTTTAAAGTCTGGAGTGATCCTGCGAATGTCCTGGGCTCGTCTCCAAGGTGTCTCCTGCTTAATTTCCAGCAGAGTTTAGGCTTTGAGGAAAACGGCTGCGTGTGCGCTCTGGGATCAATACCTGCCGCACTCGGCTAGTTAGGGGCCCCAGCAAAGGAATTGAACTCAGTAACCAACCAATGTCATTTTCCATTAAGGGAGATTGCCGGGTATAATGTCAGACCCCTTACAACTCTATATCAAAGTGATTCCCGTACTCTCTACCTTGAACACACACACAAACACGCACACATGCACACACACACAAACACAAACACACACACGCGCGCGCGCTCGCGCATGCGCGCGCGCACACACACACACACACACACGAACGCGCACACACACACACAAACACACAAATACACACCGAGAGAGAGAGCAATGCACCTTGAATACTTTCCGGAAGATGTATACACACTAACACACAAATAACACACACACACGACGATGAGACTCAAAACTAACCTTCAGATCTGCTGCATAGGCTGTTTGCCTTAGTTATCTTGCTAACCTTTTCATGTGTCTCAGCCGATACATATACTGTACATATACACACAAACACGCACACACACACACACTCACAATACCCCCTCAGCTAAAAACTGTCATCTTGGGGACCATTAGGGGTCCAGCTATCATCAAAGGACTTCAATTATTTACCCCATTCCCATACTGCCGGCTGCTAAGACCTGACAATAATGTAGAACGGCAATCTTTATATGCTTGACGTTGACATTCATCCATTTAAGTGTGTGCTTCATGCACAAGGTACATGTTTGCTTCACATGTTCTAGCTATCTGTTCTGAATATCTTGTGAAACAACTTGGGAAAAACCAGGTGACATAAAAGCCTGTAATGTTTGTTTCAGGGTTTTATTTTTTTGGATAATTATTCTTCATTAAAATGATTGGATGCGTAACCCTGGCTGAGTGCGGCAGACACCTCTGATCAATACGGGCACATTGTGGTGTTTGTAAGCTACCTCGAAGGTGTCGCTGCAATAATAAGATGGAAAGGAAGAGCCGGGTCCCTCGCTCCCCTCTGTTATTCAGCTCACAATCTCCTAGTTCTGGGAAATCATGTTCCACAATACTCCCCTCTGAAGCTCTAAGGACACACTCTTGGCTGTCTTTCATATGAAGAAAAACTTGTTGTTTGGGTTCTTTCCAATCATGGTCATAATAACAGCCCACAAGCAGAACAAATCACTGTATTACAATCCCCTCCTCCTATTGGTCAGTTCTGTTGTTAGGGTGGTTGAATGCCAATTCAAGAGAGAGAGAGAGAGAGAGAGAGAGAGAGAGAGAGATTAACCTAGCAGGGTTTGACTTATGACCACTGTTGCTCCTCTGCCTGCCACCAATTGACCAAATCACTCTTTCTTCTCTCTCGCCTCCCTTTCATCCCTCTCCAATCCCGCTCTCTGCTCAATATGAGATGCGGGGACATGTAATTATTCTCTGAGAGTGGACACTGAATCCCTAATGCAAGGAAGATAATCCTTTTCTCGTAATAATGTCTTTAAAAAAATAAAATAGAATCATCAGCAGTTGGTTTGCTGGCGGTCATACTTGGAGATATAGTATTATTCTCGCAGTAAGTTGTAGTAGCATGTACACTACTATGCAACATGGTTGCCCTTTTCTGTAAGAAAAATCTTCATGAGAAATCATCATTTTATTTATCATTTTCTGATGATATAGCATTGTCTGTAAGGCTTTCTTTTTAAGACTCACTGCCTTAATTTAGCACCTTCACCGATGCGATCGGCAGAGATGTGAAAACACCCTTTCTGCTCCATTGCTGCATTTCAATGTGCATCCATCTCTCTCTCTCCCTCCCTCTCTCTCTCCCTCCCTCTCTCTCTCCCTCCCTCTCTCTCTCTCTCTACCGCTTCCTCCTCCTCTCTCTTTGCGTTGGCATCTCCCTCTTTCTCACCTCGCTCCCTCTCACACCTCTCTCTTCACATCTCAAACTGTTGCATGTATATCTCTTTCTCTCTGCCTCTTTCCTCTCGCACTCCCACCCTTTGTTCAGGAGTATTCCTTATTCTTCTGTCTTTTCCTCTTACTTTCACTTGACCTTCATGGTGATAAAAACACATTTGAAATGCTGTATGGAAGGCATTATGGGGTTCATATACTTCTCGTTGCTTTTCCTGAATTCCGCATGAGATATTCATTCAGAAGGTGTCCGGATCCTTAAAGGTTAGAAAGGTATTCAGTATAAACATTTGTGGTTAGTTTTTCAAACTTTGTTTCCTGGCGAAAATGTATTTATCTGTTTCTACTTTGTTTAAGGTTATGATTTTGAAGCAAAATGGCCTCATTTGAAGACCATGGAGGCCAATAGAAACACGATGTGTGTAGCTAGATAAGGGACTTTATTGGTGATGCCGGGCCACATTTGCTTCTGGCAGCGAAACCCCACAGACCATTGAATAATGGATGGCCTGGTTTTCATGTTTATAGACTAATTTCTTATTTATATTGTAAATTAATCTTTAATTACCTTATCAAAAGTTTAAAAAGTTTAAATACAACTTAAAGGCTCTATGAAGAGTTTGACTTTTGTTTTGTTTGGGATTCTATCAAGGCCTGATTACTGACTTTTAGATACAACAATAAACCTCCACTTATGGCTCAAGTGAAATAGTAATTTAGTTAGCTTAGAAACGTCTCTCAATCGATAGTTTATTGTAGCATAAACTATCGGTTCTATTTGCATCATGCTAATTTGCAAAAGTTAAAATAATGAATATGTTCCATTTTTGTTCTCGGGTCAGAAAGATCTTTACCTTGAAGATAGTTTACACACCAATGTGTTTATTTTCTCTTGCTCCCACGCATAGAACAATACGAATTTTGTTTCCTCTGTATTTGCCTGGGAGTAACGTCACACACAACGACCCAGGAACACACAATAGAGGACAACGTTTCCTAGAGGGCTTTTGTAATCTACCCTTCCCAGTTGTCTGAACAATGAACAAGCAAAACTGCTGTGTAAAACCCCTTCAGGCAACCTTTACTGCCCTTTAGACGGTCGTTGGAGCGACTCTCGCAATCCTCCAACGTAAAGGTGATATACAATATCTCCATGGTAACGGGGCCGTAGCCTCCTTGCTTGACAGTTGGCTACTGACCGAGTTTGCTGCTAGTCCCTGTTTACAGAGAAGAAAGGCCGAACGCTTCCACTCCAGAGCTCCTCAAAAATCCTGAGAGTGTTGTGGAGAGCGTATTTGCTGTTTTGCAACAAAACAGTGATGCGAGATCCAGTTCAGCATGATTTAACCAACAAGGTTCTGAGAGGTGCTGAAACCAGGCGTTTCGTCTCTTCCTCCTCCACAACTGGCTGTTCTTTCACATCACTTATCGATGGGATATTGCGGTTGATTTAGGGTGGACGTCAGGGAGGCTTGCTGCAAATGTACATTTCTTAGTACCTTGACATGACTTTTGTGCATCTTACATAAACAAAAGTGTATGGCAAATTTCTGTTATGAATCTTTCCTGCTGTGTCCGTCAATCCTAATTCTGTGATTTGGTCTAGCTGTTTATTGCTCAGAAAGCTACACTCTGTCCCTGTTAGCACCTGATGAAGCTCAGTACCCCACGTCGCTGCCAGTACCTCACTGCTGGCCTGACAGGAGCATCCTGTTCTTTCTAATAGGCAGCCCACTGCTATATAAACAAATGAAAACCAGCGTCTTCAATCACTGCTTTAACATTTCAATTAATTGCACCCACTCTTTAAACTGATTTGATTGGACTAGGCTTCTAAATTTTTTTTGTTGTCTGGGAGGTTGAACAGGGAATGGGGTGCATAATATAATTTTTACGTTAGATAATAAGATCAGTCAGTTCCAATATAAATGGATTGATTGTATTTTAATGGTTCATAATGTGTTAAGAACATTTAAAATGCTTTAAATCATCCCCATGTGTCATCCAAATGTCTCTTTAACTTCCATCTGTGCTGAACCGAAAACCTCCCACAGCCTAAATTTAACAACATAATTACACCGAATGATACACATGGCCCATTCCCTGGCTTGCCATGCGATGCAATCATTAAAATCTTGAACATTGTCTCTTAATCTGTACCAATAGTAATGTTATGTTGGTCATTTAGTGGAACACATATTTAAAGTGTTCATTAAATATTGATAACTCACACTCTTTCTACACCTCATTATCTCCACTCATTCATCACTATAATGACCAGGCGAGTGCGCCCGGGATCAATAGAGAGCAGAGAACCTTTGACCTTTGGCCCTTCACACTAGCCTACTCAAGCTATGTCACGTCATATGGCGACAGCTAGTTTATTCTTATTGAAGTCAAATGGAGAACTGAAGTCACGTCGGCTTCACTTTATTTGGATAAAGCACCGTAGACTTTTTTTTCACGTCTGATCCATCGGCCAGTCAGTAACCTCTGAGCAACCCCAGCAACAGCAGGTTGTTCAGGAAGTGTTCAGTGCCATATTTTTTAAATAAGCTAAAAATACATGAGATGTGCTGTTTCCCATTATGTGACGGGACAAGGGTTTCTATGGTGCCAATTCCATACTGGCAAGTACCCA
>NC_044062.1:16940549-16965549 GCF_902167405.1 Gadus morhua | reverse complement strand
GTGCGTGTGCGTGTGTGTGTGTGTGTGTGTGTGTGTGTGTGTGTGTGTGTGTGTGTGTGTGTGTGTGTTGATGTGTCTGGCTTTTCTATTTTCCTGGGCCAATCAACGGTTTTGGTGTCAAAAGGTTATGTTGCTGGGTATTGAGTATCGTGCTAGAAACTGATTGTTCAGGTAAACACTTAGAAATGGAAATATTTGGGTATTAAAATCAATGAAAAATTCAAATGGTTTTAATAAAATTAGAAGGAACATTAATTTATCGCCTTACCGAGAGTTACGTCAAGGGAAGGCATTCGAAGGTTAAACCTTGTTCCTCTCCATCCTTGCTTAACAATACCAACCCAACGCAATATATTCCTTAACTATAAACATAGAAACAAAAGTGTGTGGGTGGGTTGGTGGACAGTCCTGGCTGGGGGATGGAATGGTGGCTCCGGTTGCCACGGTAACCCATCGAATGGCTAGACGAAGCTGGTTGTCAGACCTCTGGCCAAAAAAGACATACCCCTCCCACACACACATACAGACAGGCACCCCTACACCCCCCATACCCCTCCCACACACACAAAAGAAACTCATATACCTCCCTCACACATGTAGACACACACACGCACACAGACACATGCACACACACACACACACACACACACACACACACACACACAGACACACACACACACACACACACCCACACACAGACAGACACAGACAGACAGACAGACAGACAGACAGACAGACAGACAGACAGACAGACAGACAGACAGACAGACAGACAGACAGACAGACAGACAGACAGACAGACAGACAGACAGACAGACGGACAGACAGACTCTCTACACAATCAAGTCTTCCCTGGTCAACAGAGTAGCTCATCTCGTTGTTTAAAAAAGATAAACGGACTAGAAGTCCATTTGATGAGCTGTCAATGCCATTGCGCAGGTGCACGTCTCGGATAAGTGTCACTGTTCAGTCTGTACCCTTCAGCTCCCCAGAGACTAGAATAGATTATCATAGAATGCAATAGTATAACGTTGGTTTGACTGATGCTCAAAAGGAGAGTCTTTGTCCGAACTATGAGCAGCCCTGGACACTTCATCATCCATGTATTGCTAGGTATGGCATACAAAATTTGTTTTGCTAGTACTCACAGATTCAGATCATAGAATAGAATAAACCCAGCGAATAATGTAAACACAAAACACAGAACAAATAGAAATGGTTGAATAATATAAAAAACAATCTAACAATATTGACAAATGGACAGCAGAGATGGATATGCACATGACCAAAAACATACACAGAATTTAGAAGATGTAGAATAAAGAATGAAATGTAGGTGAAATATAAATCGAACCAACAAAAATAATATACAGTCAGTTAAGCTAAGGTAAGTGGCTCTAAAGTAAAGAGTGTCAGGTGCATTGAAATATGCTTGCAATCTAAAATAAAAATAAAACATATCCAAATAAAGCTAAAGTGTCTGACTCTAAAGTAAAGTAAAGTGTCAGGAATATTGCGAGCACATTGCATTGGTCATAAGGGTATGGCGAATAAGTAAAGTAAAGAAGTTCAAGTTCAGAGTGACTCCCTCACTTCCGGTAGTGGGAGGAGTTAATGAGTTTGATGGACACTGTGGTTATTTCCTGTGGCGTTCTAGTACACAACCCCTCTAACACCAAAAGACTATACGTACTGATGGGCTTAGCTTTTTCTGGTTGGATTCTCTAGTCATGGGCCCCCTATCTGCGGAAGGCTAACTCCTATCAGCTAACTCCCTCCAATCAAACACACATGCACTGATAGGCGGTCCATTTATGACCTTCATCTCAATCACACACTCTGCGAAGTTAAGAGAGCGTGCTGAGCAGAAATTCGCCCACCACCACCACGCCAGCCTCCAACTGCTTGGATCTGCTCTGCATCGATGGGTTGAGACATCTGATGTACCCCATGGGGGATTGTATAGTGTTCTTGTTGTCAAATGTTGGTATGCTGTTTGCTATTCCTCACCTGACTTCTACATGTCATGCTTTAAATCCTGCAACAGGGACCACGAGAAAAGAGTGGAGCCATTCCGCCAAGCTAAACTGTATTACCGTTTCAAACAATAAATGGTTAAATCTATGACCTGAGTGATGGGTAATGCTCTCTCCCGATGATCAAAAAAGAACCTCCACCCATTTACAAATACCAAGCGAACCAACATAATGCTAGTACATTTAGGAACGGTGCAGGCTCTGTAGCAGACTGGAGGAGTGTTGTTTCTCCCAACCTGTTTCCTTGGCCATGGACCAACAACTGCAGCGTGTTTATTTACACCTTCTAACAGGATCCCTCCACACTGGCACTGTGCTCTCCCCTTCAGCTCTCCCTTCACCTCTCCCCCTCCAGGGCTGAGTACAGCCCACCACTCTGCTCAGGTGTTACCATGACGGGATCACCTCCCACCCCACTGTGTGCGCGTGTGTGTGTGTGTGTGTGTGTGTGTGTGTGTGTGTGTGTGTGTGTGTGTGTGTGTGTGTGTGTGTGTGTGTGTGTGTGTGTGTGTGTGTGTGTGTGTGTGTGTGTGTGTGTGTGTGTGTGTGTGTGTTTGGGGGGGGATTACCATAGAACCGTGCAGTTTTATCCCACACTTGTACCGACACTTAACCAACCTAACAACACGTTCGGTTTTGGAACAATTTATTGCTTTAAATGTAATGCCTGGTGTTCATAAAATATTATTTCAGAGGCTTTGCTTGCACAGGCATCAATAATCAGTATTCATGCAGGTGCATTTTCATATCCCGACTAATATGTCCAATGAGTGATGGGACATTGATGATTGCCATAGAAACCAAACTCACACAAACCACAGTCACTTCTACGCTGAGCTCTAAGAATTGTCATTCTTAGACATCTTCGCACAAGATAGATTTCATAAACGGATCAAGGCAGACCAAGGAACGTGAGGAATGGGAGAAAAGCCATGGGGTTGCACATCACATACAGTCAATATTGATTTAGCAATGGATTAGCTCCATATTTTCTGCCCAAGGTCAATGTCAATTTCACACAAGACTTGCATAGATTTCCGCACAAGTTGCCATTTGTGTGGTGAGATCACATCTTACAGAGAGAAGGTTTTGGGTTCCGCTCAAGTCCAAAGGAGCACAAATGTTGGTTCTTATCTGTAGCCTGACCCAAAACAGAAAGAATCAAAATGTTTTAATAGGGCTAAGCACAGGAAATTAGCCTTTATCAGGTATATATTTTTTCGCTCTCTTTGTACAGGACTCAAATAACTGTTTTACCCTAAAACACTATTTTGCGTACTGCTATTGTCTTTGGGTTCAACGTTCAATATGTTGGCATGTTTTTTGTGTTCATGATTAATGGGTGAATGTTTAACCACAAAAGACCAGTGTGCTGCATGCTATTCTATACTGGATCCCTGAAATAATTTGAAAGCTAAGCAATTTCAACAATTCAAATAGGATACTAAATATGTTAGTAAAGAAAATCACATGCAGAGATGTTGGTAATACACATGCTGATGCTGTTTAAAACCCACACCTAATAAATCCAGATAGGCTACCATTATGTTTATACATGAGCAGAATGAAAAGCGACGGTAAATGGATAAGGTTTCGTAGTCAGTCACCGTAGTCTGGAGAAAGGAGACGTTGATTGTTTAATCTCTGCCACAAAATATCTCCTTCGTGGCATGAACAAATGCATAGGAAAAGACGCACGACGGCAAGGCAAATGACCTTGCCTTTTCTTCTCCAAACAATGTTTTATTCATGTGATTCCCTTACACACCACGAAGCATACATGTGCACGCAGACACACACACACAATCACGTAAGCATGCACACACACACGCACTCACACACACACAAGCACACGCACACACATGCACACACACAAAAGGCAGAAAAGTCGTTAACAAGAGCTGGTCATTAGGGACCTGGAGACATCTAACGAATGAGTCTGGTCAATTACCAAGCGGTGCTGTGGTCCACGAAGTGCTGAGCTAGGCAAAAGGACAGCCCTCCCACCCATGTCAGCCACCCTGACGCTCAGCACGGCTGCAGCGTGGACATGCATTACCACGGAGCGCTCTAACGCCGTCTGATTGATTCCACAGACGCTGCCATGCTAAATCCTAAGAGTCTGCGCTTTTATTCCGCAACACTGAGTTTTACATTTGGATCTGTTAAATGAGGCTCATGGTTAAAGAAGGGCCCATGGTTGTATTATGCCCCACTGACTCCTCTTAATGAAGACTTGGTGGTCTTCCCATTCTCCGTGTCTTTGCAACTCGCCAAGGCGTGAGTGAGCAATAGAGAGCGCTTTACTAAGTGGCGTTGTTACTGACTTTACACGCCGTGAAAAAGGTGTTTAAAGAGGGTACGTTTCACATTAAACTAGTGAATCAAATATGGTATATATCGAAATGATGACATCACGGTGGCTGTCAAGGTATTGTATGATGTTCATTTGTCCGTATGTTAAGTAGCCAACGGTCTACTTCAGCACAACGGGCTGAATAGGGTGGAAAGAAACAAAACCTTTTAACTTATTACTAAGTAGGATAAGTGATAAAGTGCTGATAATCGGTTTATTACCTTACTTCCGGTTAAGTTCCTTATTTTATCTGTTCAAGCCAGGGTCCCTGTGCTTTATCTTGACACTTATCTTAAAACAGGGACATGTATTTTCCTCCCTGAGTGCCAGCAGGACATGTGTTTATAATGCAGGGTTATGAGCGGGGCGAGGGCGTTGATCCCTGCTGGTGGCCCGCCGGCGTGTTTACTGCATGACGCTCTGCATTATAATGACGGCACACACAATGGCCCGCCATGGTGAGCCACGGTGAGGTAGACGAGGCCGCAGCTAATATACCGTCACAGCAGAACAGCTTCTCTCTGGGCGCAGCCTCGCTCTGGGGTAAGAATACTCGTTCTGACTGCAAAGATGTTTGCTGTTAAATAAATGAGTTTGTAGTGTAATTCTGTCAGATTCTGTTCTATGTATATATCTATATATGTTGTTTATGGAGTTATTTGGTGTCCATTGGAGGTAGGCTAAAGCTGTGTCAATACAAATATGAATATAAACATACAGCTTATGTGGTTATAGAGCAAAGCCCTCCAGCCACTTGACCTGTAAAGTGTCATGACATTATGTTATGGATGATACGGTACAGCAAGCCGGTCATTATCGCAAAATAATATTCATCGACACAAAACAAGGGGTGAATCACTAATTTTCTCTCTTTTTTAGTTACTAAAAAAATCAATAATTTCACACAAAATGTAACAAAATATTTTTGGGGTATTGCAGGGCTGCTAATCAGCAAGAACAAACAGCTGAATGCCGTCATTTACCAATCAGAATCGAGTATTCAGAGCTAGCTAAGTGCCTGGATAGCGAGCTAACTTTCTTCGTTAGCAGTCTATGAGTTATACTGTATAATTACCCTGATTTGCATAGCTTATGGAGGTCTCTATGTCACCAAGGTTCCCAGGGTCCCCTCGCTGGGGGTGGGCTACTGGCCCACATAGCCAGCCAGGAGCCAGGTGTTCTTGGCCAAGGTGAGTGTGCGGCCACAGTCCTGGAAGGAAAAAAATAGATATTTCAACATCCTGCTCACCGAGACTTCTAATGAGAAAGGAAACTGCCAACTCACGCCTCTCTCTCTGCTGCTCTCCTGCTCTCCTGCTCTCCTGCCCTCCTGCTCTCTTGCTCTCTCGCTCTATCACTCACTCTCGCTCTAGCTCTCTCGCTCTCTCTCTCTCTTGATCTCTCGCTCTATCACTAACCCTCGCTCTTGCTCTCTCGCTCTCTAGCTCTCTCGCTCTCTCGATCTATCGCTCTCTCTTGCTGTCTCTGATAATATGTGAATTGCAGTATATTGGTAGCCGGGTGAATGCAAAATAAGATCCCTCTGTTCTTCCCAGTACCCCATGATTCAAATGTCATTCATGGGATGGGATTTGAAGCCTATCAGAGACTTACAGATGGAAAGGCCACCATGGCCACCTCCTCTCTCTCTGTCTGACTATCTCTCTCTCTCTCTCTCTCTCTCTCTCTCTCTCTCTCTCTCTCTCTCTCTCTCTCTCTCTCTCTCTCTCTCTCTTTCTCTCTCTCTCTCTTTCTCTCTATCTCTCTCCCTCTCTTGTTCACCCTCCCAAATCTCTTGTCCTGTCTCTCTCTCGGACTCCCTCGCTTTCTCGGCCAATCTCATGTGTCGTTACCAACTCGAATGTCCGAAATAAGGTTGTCTAAAAACATGGCTATAGAATGCAGCCAGCTGCATTGCTACACTTCTTTTTCAGAAGACACGGATTATCTGACTCGGTTTTGGAATATCTTTTTAATAAACGCGATGGAAAAAACAAAATGTGTTTATGCTTCCAATTTTTTTTTATGTTTATCCTGTTTTAATACTCAACAGAATCCGAGCAATCAAATTACACAAATAATGAAAAATGTGTTTTTTGAGCTGGCCGGCCAGACGGACTGACGACGCACGGACACAAGGACGGAAAAACACACATGTAACTGCACACACGCGTAAACACGCGCCACGCCGTCTGTCCAACTGCAAGCCTCCCCAGAGAGGCCTTTGATTTATTTTCATTAGATGAAGGGCATTGATTCATGGCCTGGTGGTGGGGCTGGGGGGGGGGGGGGGGGGGGGGGGGTAAGCGGGGGTGAGAACCAAGCTGTTGCCACACACCAGGCTACAGCGAGAGAGGGAAAAAAAAAAAAGCAGAAGTCATTACAGTGCATTGAAAGCCTTTTGGTAACTGCTGCATTTCATTGCTGTTGCGTTACCAAACGGCCACAATGCATGAGTTGCCTACTGTTTCCCGCTTCTATTGCATCAGGTTCAGCTGGGGCAGATAGCTAAAGCCACCACGCTGTGTCTGTCTGTGTGTGTGTGTGTGTGTGTGTGTGTGTGTGTGTGTGTGTGTGTGTGTGTGTGTGTGTGTGTGTGTGTGTGTGTGTGTGTGTGTGTGTGTGTGTGTGTGTGTGTGTGTGTGTGTGTGTGTGTGTGTGCTAAATGATTTTTACATGTCGCCAATGTAGCTTATGTCTATGTGTCTGCATGTTGTATATGTGTGCTTGAGTGTGTGTGTGTGTGTGTGTGTGTGTGTGTGTGTGTGTGTGTGTGTGTGTGTGTGTGTGTGTGTGTGTGTGTGTGTGTGTGTGTGTGTGTGTTTGAGTGTGTGTGTGTGTGTGTGTGTGTGTGTGTGTGTGTGTGTGTGTGTGTGTGTGTGTGTGTGTGTGTGTGTGTGTGTGTGTGTGTGCGCGTCAGTGTGTGTGCGTCTGTGTGTGTGTCTGTGTGTGTGCGCCTTTAAGAGCAAGTCAGCAGAAACTCTCATCTTCTAGACTGGGCGGTTAATTATAAAGCGATCTAACAAGGCTGTGAATGAACTGTGCTGCTGGCCTCCTATCAGCCGGCTAGTAGCCCATAATGAGCAGACGCTGGCCCGGACAAACATAACGGTTACTAACAGAAGAATAGCATGGATGGACATGATGGTAAGGGGGGCTTCTTTAAGGATGGATACTGACTAGGTATTTCAATGCCTGAGAGTCAATGCATTGATATTGTGCACCTTCTGTTTCTATGGTATCTGATCACTCAATCTCTATCATGGGATTACTTGTGGAATACTTTCTCCCAGGCGTATAACATAAATAAAAATTTATGTGGTGCGGCTGCATAATGGGCCTGACAATGAAAATGGATATATATTGTATTATTGGATGAATCTCATTGATTTGTGAAGATATGGTTTTCTTGGAGAGAAAGTGACCAGGGTTGTTAAGATTGATGTACTGTTTTGCTAAGCCGTGTTCAGTCCACACCTCTCATGATTGCAGTTTGAGTGAATTGTGAGTTGACTGTTTACAGTGCTAGTGAACCATTATGCTATCAATTGCTAGTCTCTGATCAACCGTTTGTCTTGACACACGTGGTTCTAGTCACAGTTTGAGTTTAGATCCAAAAGTCCAGTTAGAAATAACTTGACTTCTTTCTAAGCATGGGTTTATCATCAAAACATAAACTACCAACATTAGCTAAATCCTTTCATACAAATGAATGATTTTGTTATCCTTTGCCTCTAACAAGGGGGAAATAAGTAACAGATTAAATCCTACTATTTATAATTAAAGAATTTAATGCACTTATATAATTGCTATAATGTGCTCAACAATATTCTGGAGGTAACTAACTCTGAATTAAAATCCAAACGGACTGGCTTATTTTCTCAGGAATGTCAAAATGATGGATAACTTACTTGTTGCTCTTTAATAACCCACAAGTTCCACGTTTGCAGCAAACCAAAAGGGATGCTCAGGGCACTCCATCACCTTTGTGGTGCCGGTGTCTGGGATGCTTAAACACCAGCTTTAACACATCGGGGATTAGTAAGAGTGACAGCAGAGACTCTGCTCTCTCTGGCATGAACAAGCTTTAATTTTTTTCATGGCATACATGTCTCTACTTTTTTCGATTATTTTCATATATAGGCTATTTTTATTTTATTTAAACCTACCACATAATACAAAGTTCTGGACACAAAATATACGCATTTCTTTCCCCCAAAATGAGAGACTCTTACTGGTTAAATATGGTCTATGTGTGTGACAAGAAAACAACAAAAAAATGTGGCAGCCATGTTAGTTGTACCTGTGCTGCTGCCTTCATGCAGAGCTCAACTGTGTGGGGGAGTGAGGACGGAGCAGGAGCTTTCTGAAAAATATCAAATATCATCTCCTCCATCCGTCTCCACGCTGGTGTTGGCACGCTAACACAACCCCAGCGGCGGTGGCGGTAGCCCCCATTCAGAACCCGTTAGCTCTGCTGATGGGCTTACAAGAAGTCGTGATGCAAAAGGGATCCATCCTGGGAATCACATGGAGCTGGGAGAAGTTCCAAATCCAATGTATCAACACCCCCACCCACCGCACCCGACCTACCCTCCCACACACCACCCCCACCTCCCCCCCACCCACCATCCAGACCTACCCTCCCACCCACGACCCCGCTCTACCCTCCCGCCCTCCCATCCACCCTCCCCTCCCACCAGCCCTCTTTGGGTCCGTCTATTTAAATGGGAGGGAGACTGATGCCTCATCCATCACTGTGGGGAAACTCATTTCCGCAGTGTCCCCATGCAAATGAACGCCGTTTGCAATGAGGGAGCGCTATTGTTTATTTTTTTGCCCAGAAGTCTGAGCAATTGTTTGTGTGCTGCTCATCTCTCTTTGCTGTGCTGGGTAAATAACATCGCTTTTTCATTTCACAGAAGTCCTATTGTCACTCCTAGCTGTTTGAGTTTCTGTTGTCAGAGTTTGTTTTAACTATGGGTGGATGTTGGTTTTTAAGTCACAACAATAGATCTGGGATCTGGCATTTGTTTTGTGTGCACAACAAATAGGTTAGGTCAACAGACAGAATGTAGGGTGAATGGGAAGGTTTGTGTGGGTGGGTGCATTTCGAAGGGTCTGGGGACTGAAGGCATACATATTATGAGGAAGAGGGTAATGACTAAAATGCCCTGTCATCAAAGAATACAGAAGGTGCTCTTCAACAGGAAGTGTGAGCCCGCCAAACACCCTTCCTCTTCCTCTTTGACAGGCTTAGAGGCCAGTCTCCTTTTCAAGTGAGCTGTCCATGGTGCTGATCCATTCACTGGATTTATGATTAATAAAATCATTATGCTATCCGGTCGATCATACCCATAACACACTAGAACAGATACAGATTCACATTACCAGCTAATGAACAATATATTTTAATGTCTGACTGATACGTTATTTTATTTTATTACACGGCTCTTCTCAATGCTGTGGAACGCTCCGTTCACTTGCATGGGCCTTCACAACTACTGGCGGTGAATTCTTTTTTGTTATTACACAGGTCTTTTTAACGATCCGTTCACTTGCATGGGCACTTCACAACTTCCGGCGGTCAATTATTTTTGGATAATTCATTGGCAACGGATGAATAATGACCGCTGTCAGGGTAAACAAAAGGACTTTTGGCCTTCGGTAACACACGTTGACGACGTCAACGTCTTGGGCGGAATATTTCTTTGCTGATCAACACTATGAATGCTGGTAACAAATACATTGTAAATAAATTGTTTCGTTTTGGCAAGTAGCCGTGTAATAAGCGGGATAATGTATAGAACTTTGCCGGTCATTATCGTAAAATAAGCCCCTTTATGGCGAAGCAAGACACCTCCGCTGCGCGTCGGTGTCCTGTTCGCCCTGTCGGAGCTTATTTTCTCGATAATGTTCGGCGTTCTATGCATTATCCCTTACATAATTCACCGTTACTAAGCATGTAATGACCGCTGTCATGGAAAGTGGATTTTTTTGCCACCTTTCGTACCACCCCGCAAGTAGTCCGGTAACTTATCAACCCCAGCATATTCGGTTGCTAAGCGATGTCAACGTCTTTGGCAAACTATTTCTCTGCTGATCAACATTACGAATGCTGGTAACAAATAAATTGTAAAATTCACACCGTGTGAAGATATTTTCTTGTTTTGCCAAGAAGCCGTGTAATAAGCGGAATAATGTATACAACCTCGCCGGTCATTATCGAAAAAAAGCCCCTTCAGGGCAAAGCAAGACCGGTTCGCCCTGTCGGTGCTTATTTTCCCGATAATGACCGGCGTTCTATACATTATCCCTAACATAGTACACATAGACAATTATTAAACAAGGAAAATACCAGTTATATTTAGTTTAGTTTATTAGAAGCACTGTTAGTGAATCAATTTGGTGCAGCATATATTATCAAGAAGCTCAAGTGATCTTCACTCTTGTATTTTGAAGTAGAATATTATAACAAAGTCATCAATTATAAAAAGTGAAGCACATTAATAAATGAAAATACCATGAATGTTGGCCTTCTTATGTACTTTCAGTGAATATATCTTGTAAATATAAAGGCATTACATTGAGCTCAAGCAATTTTGAGGATAAATATTTCAGGCACATTGCATAAGCAATGTTACTGGGGAAAGAAACTGACTTTTTTCTTACTTCCGTCTCTTTGTTGTTCCCACGCAGTCGTTCTTCCTTATTCCTGACAGACAACTCTAAGATTGTGATCTGAGTTTCTAAACACTGCCTCCCACACATTGAAACACCCACACAGCCAATCACATACACAGACAGACCTAACACACACACACACTCGTGCACACACACAAACAGGCACACAGATCTTGTTTGTGTGTTCATTTCTGAAAGTTAGTGCACGATTTCCCACAATGCACCATGTGCAGATCTTGAACAGCAAGTTTGTTGGGGCATCTCTGTTCAGCGAGGAAAAATCTTCAAAACAATTCACCAGGACAGCAAAGAGAATTTGATGGTGTTCCAAGTTACAGCTTTTTGCTTTGTATGAATATTACATTTGTCATGAGTTTTTCTAAACAACTTGTAATCACTTTGAGTTAAATGTAAACAGTAAAACATTTGATTAAAAAACGATTCAATATACAATTTATTTAATACATTTAATTAACTCGAAAGGCGATTAATCAGATGCTAAGTATGCAGGTTTGTAGTGTGCATCACCACCCCCATAGAAGTAGAACCATTTAGGAACTTGTCCATTATAACACACCAAAAGAATGATAGAATGATGGTTCTAGCTTATACTAACACTCCACGACCAGCAAACTCTGTTGCAATTGAATTTTGCTCCTATGGAAGCAGGAATCCTTGTCTCTGCTCTTCCTCAGTAAACCTGGTCTATGTCGTGTGATTCACTGCTCTCTCCGTGCATTTTCAGGCTGCTGCTTTGGGCTGTTTTCTAAACACCCTTTCCTAAAACCTGTGAAGGTATATATTTGTCAGTAACTTAAACTGATCATCTGCACCATGCCCTTAGGCAGGCGGTACAACAAGGTTTCTAAAAAAGGGAAAAAGAGACCATGAAGTGTAAGTCGGAACAAATAATCATTATAATTTCATTGGTCTTCAGGTCGTCTTGGTGACCCACCAGACCCTAGACCCTCCAACCGGACATCCTCCTCTGAGGCCGAGGCAGCCGCCGACTCCACCCCTGCCTCGACCACGCCCTGGCTGGTGATGGTGTCTGGCTCCTCCCTCAGAGCAGCCCTCTCCATGCTCCTGATACAGCTATCAAAGTTGATCACATGGGTAGCATAATTGTCGTGCACATCTATCTTACATCGTCATTACATACTGAAATACAGTAGGAGCTATTCGGGTTGGCCTACAGCCAGGCAGCTGTGGTTCACAGGAAGGTTCCTGCTCAACTTGACTTCAAATAAAAGCAGCTAGCGGAGCTGGGACCCCTGCAACTGCTCCTGAAACTCCTGGATGACTTCTGTCCACCACAGACTGCCTGAACCAGGGGTCTTGTCACGTTCTGCTCTCCAGGTCAGCCCTGGGTCCAGCTCCTGTTTTAAATCCTCCACCGTCTTCCAGGAGAGCCAGCGCCTCCTGTGCCCCTGCTTCCCCTGTGTCAGGGTCACGGTGGCAGGCAGCAGAGCCAGGGCTTCTGCAGCTCTGAGAAATCCTCCATCCTACCCGCGGCAATGGAGCAGGATGGACTGTGCTAATTAATTGATTAGTATGTTCAATTTGAACCTCATTATTTAAAAGTGTGATGAATACAAACTCTAGTCGAAGAGCAATAGTTTCAATGTGTAATGTGCCGATGCAAACATTGGATTGAAAGCTAGCAACAATAGTCAAATGGTTAAATTAAACAAACAAATTGTTAAATGTATTTCTTCATTACTTCATCAACAAACTATTAGTGAAATTGCCCCCTATCTGGCCAGCCCTTGAAGGAAAACCTCTGGATCTTTCTACCTGGAGCCTATCTTCCCATCATTTTAAGTGTAAGGGACTAATGCGGGCAACGATTTTTTAAATTGGTCCAGTATTGCGCGAGAGCGCTGCCTCCCTAATCCGGCAAATGGGATCCAATGTAATCCTTTGGGGTAAGAGCAGCCGTCAATGTACGTTCTCTTAAAGGGCATTTTTTTTTTTTTTTCCACTGACAGGCTCAGATTATATTCTAACATTATGGAAACAATCCCTGCAGAAAAATAAAACGTGTTTCTTTACACTTCTCATGATCCGTTATCGTTATTGTGTCCCACCAAGTCGTTCTCAAGGAGAGCTGAGTTGATGCAGGAAAATAAAGGTGGAATCGCGAGTGAGAGCTAGAGAGTGGAGATATTGTTAAGCCTAGTTAAGTGTTATCTAAAGGGTTCGGTTGAAGGAGAGTGGAGATTGTAATGACAATCAGGAAATATCCAAGAGAATACGGCTTGAGGGAGACTTGGTTGGACACAATAACACACAGACCGGATATGGACACCAATCATTGATGTGTGTCTTTGTAAATGCTATAAATTGACATCTGTTTCATTTTTAAATCGTCTTTTGCATTATTGTATTGAATTAATTTCTTCTTTGATTTATTCTATCGATTTACTTTTATTCGTTTTTCCCATTCTTCCCTAAAGATATGCACTAGGCTCTACATGGCATGTTAAAATACATTTAGGTCCATGCCCTTGCCCTTATGAAGCCTGTTAAAGTAGTAAGGTCTAAATTATACACACACACACACATACACACACACACACACACACACACACACACACACACACACACACACACACACACACAAAGACACAGACACACACACATCCACCAGGACCACCGCTGCACTCAACCACACACGTACACACACGCTCAGCTACAAACAGATGTGGGGTGTCTGGTTCCAACAGAGCCAGTCTGCCAGTCCGGAAAGAGCAATGAAAGCTGGCAAGAAGCTTTTTTTAAGCATGTCTGTCAGGAAACAGAGTCTCACATAATAACACAAGCACACTATGTTTTCGTCGTTGTTGTTGTTATGTTGTCCATTCCATTGTGTCTACCATTATAAGAATCCTATCATTTTCCGAGCTCCCCTATGAATTTATCTTACAAACTATTAGTTTTACGGTTTCTTGTTTGGTCTGAGCATCAGTACATGGACATGCATTGGTGGGCCCCTGCTGCGAACCCGTTCTGAGGCAAACCGCACAGCGCGTCCTTTTCTGGAACACCTGCTGCTACCAGCACACTCTGTGCAGTTAGCAGAATCATGCTCTTGATATGTCAGACAACGGCCTGACAAAATAACAGCAGGGGGGAGAGAGACAGGGAGAGGGAGAGAGGGAGAGGGGGAGAGAGGGGGGGGGGGGGAAGAGGGAGAGAGATCTATCTAAAGAATGGAAACTGATACTTAATGAAGACGAACGTCAAAGTTTAATTAAATAATTTGATTTATTTTTAGATTGCTCAGTCTTACGGCAGGGACTGTGGCATGCGATCACCTAATGGGGGGGGGGGCATGCATGACTAGCACTGCCCACCAGCGTTTGAACATTGTGCGTATATGTGTGTGTTGGCCGTCTGTACCCTGTACCCTTGTATGCGTGACTGGATATGTGCATCATGTGCTTCTTTGAATGTTCACTTTCAATGAGACAAGATGTCAGGGTCAGTTTGTACCCTGCACTCCTCCTGAGTTGCTAACCTTGTGAGACGATACCATGCCACAAAGTATGTACCTTCAGGGCTGATCTTCCATACTCGTTAACGTATGTGGGCCTGTTCACGTCTGAACTCATCTGTTTGCAGGAATAAAACTATTTTTATAGGAAGGTGGTTAAAAAAGTGCATTCACTGTTGTTCGAATTAGAAGTAAACCTCTGATGTGTTGTGTCCTCCCTCTATGGTTGGAGTATACGTGGGTCAGGACGAATGGGACAGGGGTAAGTTTGCCTTCGTTGCACCTTTGCTTTGTTCTAGAGGCCTCAGTGTGCTGTGTTCTCACTGCATGGACACACCGTGAATTAGTTTGTTTTATTGCAACCAGCCACGCAATGTCAAAGTCCGTAAATACTTCCAGTTTACTTGCAGGCATAAATAGGGGTTCTGTAATTGCTGAAGACTACTAAAAATGGTGATCAATTAATTTAAAACCCACTGAAATCCATCAAAACAAACTAATATTTGGCTTGATAAATAAGAGACCTAATTGATGAGGTGTTACTCGTGCTCGTGTTCAACCTAACACAATACGCCCATGTGACCAACCTCAAGATTCAAGATTCAAGACGATGGTTCTGGCCTACAAGGCGGTCACCGGAACTACACCTTCCTACCTCCAGGCGTTGGTCAAACCACACACCCCAGCGCGAGCGCTCGGCTCAACTACCTCAGCTGGGCGCCTGGTAGTGCCATCGCTAAGAGCAGCCAAAAGTCAAACAACAAAGTCACAACACTTCTCTGTTTTGGCACCACAGTGGTGGACCGAGCTCCCTGCTGATGTCAGGACCTCAGAGTCCTAGAGACTCAAGAGTCACTTGTTCAGAGTTCACCTTGACTGCATAGGCGCCGCCCTTACCCCCCACCACCCCTTCTCCTCCCTAACGCTCCTAAAAAGACCCCTCTCATGAACCTATTGTATGTTGCTGCTGGTACATACTGTGCCAACAGCAATATATTGTTGTTTATCCTTCTTATGACAAATGGATGTATTGTAAATCGCTTGGGATAAAAGTGTCTGCTAAATGCCCTTAATCAAAATGTAAGTGTTATTATACACTCAATGCTATGAAGGTATTTCTTTTATTCAAGTATAATGGGATTTGATCTAAAGACGTCCCACATGAACTCAAGCAAGCAAAATATTTTCAGAGGAATGTATTGGATAGATAGTCTGCTCCGAGGGTTGCAAAACATGTAAGACTTATCTTCAACGCAACATCCCCCTTCACCCTCACAAACACCCACACCTAATACCATCTGAGGAAGTGCACTTGTTTAGAGAGGGTCGTTGTCACCAGAACAAAAGGTCTTCAATTCCCAGTTTCCACAGTTTGTAGAGATCTCTAGCCCCTACATGCTCAATACCTGAATACACTGTCATTCTCTTTGTACCCCCCAACAAAACCTTAAATACAGGTGAACCTAGCAATTCTGGGAACAAGAAAGGGTTTTTTTGTCTTACATTGACACTGAGTCTAATGTCCATTGTATCTACCTTCCATAGTGTCTAAGTGCACTGAATGGCCATGTTCAATTTACCTCAATTGGTGTAATTTTACGTTATATTTTAGATTGAAGTATCGTCTACTCAGCAAAGAAGGCTCAGTTTTATTGTCTTCACTCGTTTGATTCAAAAGACTACTCCTGCTAATGCTACTCTGACAACTACTACCACTACGACGCACTGTGACTACTACTACCACTAACACTTCTAAAATGCCGAGCTGATTCTCAAATACAGCTGGCAAATCCCGCACGGAACTCACACACACACCCACACACACACACAAACCAACTTCTGGAGGGAGGGATTTCTTAGGATGGGTTTATCTTAGTTGTAGTAATCCAGAGGATTACTGCGGTTTAGTCAGCGAGACTAGAGCCGTGAAAAGAGTGATCATCACACTACAACAGTGCAAGTAAGATGGAGAAGTTAGCCTCGCCGGCCGGTTCTTTGTACACGGCTCAGCAGGCGATCACATAACCGCTCCCGGGGTCAATGAGTGCGCGTGTGAGCGCATGCTTATGTACATCTGTGTGTGTGTGTGTGTGTGTGTGTGTGTGTGTGTGTGTGTGTGTGTGTGTGTGTGTGTGTGTGTGTGTGTGTGTGTGTGTGTGTGTGTGTGTGTGTGTGTGTGTGTGTGTGTGTGTGTGTGTGTGTGTGTGTGTGTGTGTGTGTCTCTGTGTCTGTGTCTCTATGTCCGTGTGTGTGTGTGTGTGTGTGTGTGTGTGTGTGTGTGTGTGTGTGTGTGTGTGTGTGTGTGTGTGTGTGTGTGTGTGTGTGTGTGTGTGTGTGTGTGTGTGTGTGTGTGTCTGGCCCGTACGCACGCTGTCTTACATCATTCTTATGTAATGTGGCCTTATTGCACTTTAAGATCGGGTTAAAAGTAACGCATGGTAATATATAACATGGAAACAGATGACAGATATGAGAAAGACTAGCCTGATATCGCCAGGTGGTGGATGTTTTTAGTTGTCTCTTTGCAAGTGGGATTACAATTCTACAAGGTCACATGTTGAGACTGATTCACCCTGAGATGCTTCGCTGCCCCATGCGCATGTTAAGACTTTCAAAGTGAAAAGACGTATAAAAGTGGAGATGTATCACGACGTCGCATATCCCATGCATACTAATCCATGCTGGTCCAGAGTGTGTAGGACAGACACACATTCAGTTTCTTCCCACCAGCAGTCAGTCAATTTACTTTGTAAACATGTCAACACGGTAAGAAACACAGTTTAAGGTTTGAAGCACACAATTCCAACTGCCGTTTGCTTCTTCTAATGCAAACCATGTGCTCGATGTTGACAGTTGTTGTTGGATGAAAAAGTGATGGTGGATTCCTAAAGTGTGCGTAGGGACGTGTTTGGTTGCTGTGGTCTATTCATTTTCCTGTGACTCTCTGTGTTGCCCCATGGCAACCAACAAGAAACTGAACATCTGGCTTCAAAATGTCCCTTAAGAAACCAATGCTGAGATTAAGGGCGCTGCATGCTTTCAGACTGTTGCAAATAGATACACACTTAAGGTTGGTAAAGTTAAGCATGTGTATCCTAAGCAAAGCTGCAGGGGAAATCAGATCAAGACCACTAAAACTGCACCAAGTTGTCATAGCAACCTGACCAAACGCTAAAAGCTTTGTGGAAAGCCGCCTGAATTCAGTAATTGCGGTGTGTGGCAGGCAGCTCGGTTGATTGCTGTGTTTTGAAGCCTCATTCTGAGTGTTTGGGTCCAACGGTGGAGTGTGATTTTGTTGACATTTGCAATATTGCATAATGACCCGCAAGAACATTCAGATATTTATTAATATGAAAAGGTACATGTGAAAATGTTATTGACTAAGTATTACTTTTCCTATAAAAATCCTGTGTTATTTACATTTCTCTCTGACATTAGTCTTTATGGGAACAAATTGTTCTTTTAAGAATGTCTCACATCAACTAAATAGTATATGTTATTGTATAACTTGTAGGTTATGAGTCTCCGACATCTCTTAAAACCCTCTGTTAGATCTTCATTCCAAGTCTTCAATCAAAGCCTTCCACAACGATGAATCAGTTTCTGTTTTCTCCCTGGCCTCCTATATATACTCTACTATATATATATAATATACGAAAAGCACATTTAATACACACGGAAGTTCTCCGAGTGTGTATGCTGTTTGTATATAAAGAAATGTGATTGATGATCTGTCAGTTTCCTTGTTTAAATGCACCCGCCTGTATCGTAGCTACTTGCTAACGTTACCATTCTGACAGCAAGGAGCAATCATCAGTACTACAGCACCTGCCAACCTGCCCCACTCTCTACCACAGTTATTCTCCATCTCCTGCTCTTTCGACTCCTCCTGCTTCTGTTTGTGACTCCTCCATCTTCTGCTTTCGACTCCTCCATCTTCTGCTTTTGACTCCTCTGTCTCAGAAGCAGCATTTCATGTTGTAAAGCGGAATTTACATTATAGGGTCATTTTTAAAAGAAACATTTTGCGGGGAAATAGGTTGATGGAAACTCAGCCTCGGACCAGTCGGCATAGCAATTGACAGGTAGCAATGCACACACTCATGCATTCCCCCTGCAGGTGAGAGAGAGAGTGAACGAGAGAGAGCGACATAGAGAGAGAACGAGAGAGAGAGAGAGAGAGAAGGACCCTCCCACTCTGCTGCAATGCAGATTGCAGGGATGTGTGTCTCTTGTATAATTTGCTGACAGAGATAGGTCTAAATCAGCACACCACACACTGCTGTTCATACCATGGTGTGTGTGCCCACCCCAGGTCTGGGCGTGGGGGGTGGGAGAGTGTTGTAGGTGGCTCATATTTAAATGAGTTGGATCCCTCGCCTTCCCCAGTTAATAAATAATAAGGGAACTATCCTCCATGTCTGGTAGCCACCGAGAAATCAATATGACTGCTGTTTATAGAGAACACCGTTTTAACTCACGCACACGCACACACCCATTACGTTTACAGTAATACAAAGAGGGTTTTAAAATGAATCAATAAATAGAAAGGAAATGGTGGATCTCCCTAGAGCAACAGGATTCATGCATGCATATACAGACAGTAATAAGGAAGTGAAGCTATGCATGCACATGCTATATCTGATACACTGAACCCTGGGCTGTATGTTAGTATTAACAGTATTAAGCTGGTGAGACTCTGAATTGGCCTAAGTTACTCTCATCTGTTGGGGGGATCCTTACAGTCGTTGCAGTTCAGGTGTTTAAGCAAATAGGGCAAATTAAATATAGTGTAGGTATTATTTTAGGCATGGTTAAGTATGAACTTGCAAGGTTTAAGTAGTAACAAATATGGTGTATTTATGGGGTAGTTTGGGTATCGCACAAGTTGTTCAACTTTCACTATGAAACAATTTTAAAGAACAATTGGGAAAACCCACCAAACCGCCTACTACTCAAATCAGTTCTGGGATTTCTTTCTCTCTAAAGCAATTTGATTTGAGAAGAAAAGGAGACATAGTTTATCCATCATCCATCAAGGTAATTAAGTGTAGCATCACATTTAGAATATTGTTTCAGTTGAGGTATTACAATTATAGTGGCCGTATATCACCACTGCATTAGAGAGATATCTTGATGCACATTATTTATTTTTTGCGGTCAGGGTTTGCCACACTTTACTGACCCTTGTCTAACCTAACCTAAAACATAACTAAGAGGCATAAGCCCTACCATAAGGTCTGTGTCTGTGCTCAAAATATATATGATTACTAATCATATATAGTAATCATATACAATATCAACAACATCTTCCGTATTACCACGTCATGTTATCAATTCACACATTTACTTAAATCTGTGGCAAAGCAACATTTCGATGAATAACCAAAACTGGAAGTCCTTCATGATAGATGCATATGCATCAAAAAAGGAAACATGGTTACTATTCTCATGTAGTCAAGGATGAGTCAGGATAAATGTGTGGAATGCTGCTGCTGCTACACCACAATATCCTGCACAACCTTCAGTTTGCAGCAGCAAGCCTGCGTCACTATCGGTCTGCCAGGGGAATTAAGTTCCCCACCAGCAGGATATCTTTATGAGGCCGCGCATGCTGCTTGCTAGACAATACTCCACTTCAGTATGGATATAGTATTATCGGAGAGCACAGGGCGCAGCGGTCAGACACTGGAGAGATCCAAGTGTTGTTTGAAATGCAAGTCATATTTGCAATCTGTTTCTCAATACACACGCACACACACACACACACAAGCATGCACACACGTACGTACTAACGCACAATGCACATACTCATACACATGAGGCATACACAAATACATGCATACATACATAAGCACGCACACATGCACACATCCATACACACTACCCTCCACACACTTACACTCACATCCACATCCGCACACACACAAACACACAAATATACATACATGCACACGCACACGCACACACACACTGTGCCCAGCAGGATAAACAATAAGATTGGCAGGGTCCACTGTGCGGGCATAGTTACTGGGAATCCAACATTGTGGGAAAAGGCACTTTAGCGGTCCAGTGCTCCCGCGTGAATAAGCACAATTGACTGTAGGAAAACAATCAATACTCTGTTCCCTCTCAATTGTTTCTCCAGGGTCTACAGTTTCAAATAGAAGAGTATAATCTTGAGAACAGACAGATTAAGATGTTAGCATGGTGGACAGAACACTCAGAACATCGCTGCACTGTGTGCCATTTTGGTAACATTGGGGATTATATGTCTCGTTCTCCTCAGATTAAATCTGATTATATGATGCTCTGTTGGTATGACGCAACCCTTTAATGATTTGGCTCTATTCCAAAAAGCATTTCCGATTTCGGGAAATTGAGCCGTCCATATCAGATAGTCTGTGGATGATTCTGGTGATTTATTAAAGACTTTGCTTTGAGGGTATGATGCCGGTCAAAGGAATTAAGAAACATTGTTCTCTGAGTACTCTTTATTACATAAAGACATTTTATTATAGCTTCTACATACATCTCTGGATATACTAGTTATATAATGTCTGTACGTCAAAAATAATACCTGTTATATATTTATAAAACTAAGCAGATATACTACTCTCAGGTTTTTAAAAAGATAAGGATTTGTTATATACTGTTATGTTACGGTCATCAACAACGTCTTACAAATCACAGGGAGAGGAGCAACAGGAGTACAAATGTGTGTGTGTGCATGTATGTGTGTGTGTGGTGTCTGTGCATGTGGTGTGTGGGGCCTATTTGTGCTTGTGTGAGTGTGTGTGTGTGTGTGTGTGTGTGTGGTGTGTGTATGTGGGGCCTATTTGTGCTTGTGTGTTTGTGTGTGTGTGTGTGTGTGTGTGTGTGTGTGTGTGTGTGTGTGTGTGTGTGTGTGTGTGTGTGTGTGTGTGTGTGTGTGTGTGTGTGTGTGTGTGTGTGTGTGTGTGTGCCTGGTTGCGTGTGTACAGAATGTAAATGTCATCTTCATTAATCCTAGGTCTGCAGCTGAAAGCGAACGTCTTGAATCACTCTAGACCAGAGCCATTTGTCCTAATCGCACTCTGACGGAGTCAAGTACAAAATGAGAAGCACCGTCCTAATGTCAACGTTGAAACGAAGCGTTAAATGATGCTGATCAATAAGTGTGGTACCACGAGTTGCGCGGTGCTGCTAGTCGAGATCCTCCAGTGCAGGATCTCTCTACCGTCATGGGATACGATTCCCCTCTCTCTTAAATCGTACCTCACCACAGATCAGACCAACACCGAGCCGAGCCATACCCCATCCCCGGGGACCCGACAGGGATGCTGATTGTCTGTGTGTTGTGTTGTTAAAGAGCTCACAAACAGCCTGGGAGCACGTTCACGCCCGCACCACTGCGAGGGCGTGGGTGGCTCCCCAACATGTTCTGTGTCACCCCCGTCGTACCTGAGGACGTGCCCCCCCGAACTGGGGATTTTTCGTTCCGGTATTTACGCCGCTGCGCTGGGATCCCAAGGGAGCCCCGTCCAATATCCTGTATCCTGGAACCCTTTGATGTGTTTATGTGTTTTGTTTATTTGGCTGATGGTGAAACAGGGAGGCATGTCGTCCAAAACAAAAACAGACCCATGGGTTGAGTTGGAGGGGACAATCCCACACAAAAACATGCAGGCAAGCGCACACGCAGGAACAAACACACACACACACACACACACACACACACACACACACAGGGAGTTGCCATGGTTACACGATGTTAACTCTGACACAGGGTTCGTTGCTTTTTCTGTTTGTTTTGCTGTAACACTGGGATGTAATTATTTTATTTTTTTCGCATAAAATACCAGATGACTTAATATATAATAATAATACGTTCCCTCCTCATCCCCTATTCTCTCCTAAACACAGTCATAATTACAAACAGTCATGAATATGAAAATACTGCAATAGATTTTTTCGGAAACGATTGAGTAAAACAAATAAATAAATGAGCCAAATAATGAATCATGGATAAACAGAGGATGTTGTTTGTGCCTCGGGCGAGAAAACAACAGATCGGTAAGAGGGGCATATCGTTTTCTTCCTGCCAACAAACATTTGATGATTTCAATTATTTCATGTTTAATTCCATTTGATTTATGGAAAACATTTTTTTTGTTCATTAATCTGTGACTACTTTACAAACATTGACCGCCCCGACTCCTATGACGACATCGCTTTGTAAGCAGAGATCTTCTGAATCAGCACATTTTAGAACAATGACTCATCTTTTTCGATACCTATACATCAGGTTGTTGTAAAAAAGGTTGTTTTCTCCCAATATTTGGCATATCAGAATGACCTTTCTTTTTTTTTGAGGTATGAAAGATCACTGTGCTAAGAATAGCAGTTCATCTAAAGATCTTTTTTCGTTTCTTTCCTCAATGCAATGGTTCTCTATATTCTGTAGGCAAATATCAATTTGTTCTTGTTGGTTTGTTTTTTGCTTCCTTTTTCAGTTTAATTTGGCAATGTTGGACTAAAGGGGTGGGGGGTAGGTTTCACGGAGGTCCATCACAGCAGTAGCAGCAGTAGGTCAGCCTACGTGACATCGAAGAGAGAAAGAGAGACAGGTTGGGTTGGTTGGAGGTGGGGGGGGGGGGGGGTGGGGGGTCTATCGCTGTCCGTATCCTGCGCCCTCAGGGGCTTCCTGATCGCAAAGTGATCCTGAAGTGTTGGAACTCTCACATTAAGGGACAGGTGTCTTTCCATTCACCCGTCTCTCCGTCGAATGCCATGCTCTCTCTCTCTGTCTCTCTCTCTCTCTCTCTCTCTTTCTCTGGCTCTCTCTCTGTCTCTCCTTCTGTCTCTCTCTCTCTGTCTCTTTCTCCTTGCAGCAGGTTGGCTGTGCAGCATCCGATGGTACGAGAGGTTGAGGGGGCCACATCACGGTCAGGAGGCGTCAAAGCTGCAAGGGAAGGAGGGAAGGATGTATGTTAGGAAAGAAAGAAAGAAAAGGAAAGCAGGTGAGATAATGCACGGCCACAGATGGCATGTTCCCTGACCGCCCCGCCCCACATGTGTGGGGTGCACCCTAGGAGTGGTGGGGTGGTTGCGGGGTGGTGGTGGTGGTGAGGACAGGGTCAGAGTGGTGGTGGTGGGGGTGGTGGGGGTGGTGGTGGAGCGCGGGCGGTATTCCTCTGCTCAGCAGAACCCAGGGAGCGAGTCGCCCCAGGTGAAGCCCAGGAGCTGATACATTCCACCATTAGGGAGCACCTTGACATTAAATATTTAGTCTCCCCTAACACCCTCCCTCCTCCTTCCCTCACACCATCCATCCACCTCTCGTTCTCCCACCCTGCAGCCTACGCATTATGGTGGGGGTCAGGCCACCGTGACCCCTTGGGGAAGGCCCCCACGCACACACGCACACCCGCACACCCGCACACTAACACAGGCTCACTCATGGAGTCAGATGAGCCTCAGTTAATTCATACAAACAGAAGGATTCACAAATGTTTTGGGGGATTTCTTTATAAATTAATTAAATATTTACTGTTATAAATGTAAAGTAAAAATCGATAGAATCTGCATGTATGACTAAAATAAGGTTCACAGATGTATTTCTGTCGTATATATAAAAATGTAATTTTGCTTTGAATAAATGAGGCTGAAATCCACAAATATATGTATTAAAAAGTATTTCAATGTACATCCAAAACCTATTTGTAACATTTATATGCAAACTGTTGACCCTGTATTTATAACTGCTTCTCGTGTGGGATGTTAAACCACTAGCGTTGCTAGCCATGAATATATAGGGGACGGTTGGATACACACGTTTATATATGAATGGTTGCTAGCGGGACTTGTTATTGTTCAACAGAAAATCCAGTGGTGTTATCCACCATAGATATAGATATACTTGTCTATATCTAAGGCTAGCAACACTAGTGACAGAAGTGACTTATATCTATTGAGGGGAAATCCTGTTTGTAAATACATTCTTTACAGATTGAATGCTAGGTGATCACATTAAATCATACCCTCAAATCTAGGCTAACGTGAATCACTGAAATGGAAGAAGCTTTCTGATTGGCTACAGATTATTCCCTGTTGAAAAAAATCCTTTGTGAATGGAGCCACTGCAGGGGAGTCTCAACAAAACCACACAGAAATGCAGTATACTTCACAATGACAGGCAGTTTGTAAAGGCTGGATGGTATATAAATGTAAAAACAACATAATACGTTTTTGATGAAAATAGCAGATACTTTGAAATACAATTAGTATTTTTACTCCATTTATTTCAAACAAGACACATTTGTGCATCAGAAATCCATATATGAATCCTTCGGTTTGCATTCAATAAAAGTGAGTCCGATCTCAGTCCAAACACTCTCCCACACACAGTACATTCAATAGAGATATTTCTTCAGGCCTCAATGT
>NC_044062.1:16930549-16935549 GCF_902167405.1 Gadus morhua | reverse complement strand
AATATACTCTCCACCATAATATTACACTATATGTGTAGTGTGTATCACAAATACACGGTGAAGGTGGAGCATGGAGATTGTACCTGTGACCTTCCTGAAACATCCCATAATCCACCAGGCCCTCAGGTAAACAGTTAATGGATTTCCCGCTGAAAATTCTGCAGGCTTCCTGTCACCTTAGTGACCTACTTCCTGGTGGAAAAACAAATTACACTGTTCTAATGTTCTGATGTTCTGATAGGTTCTTCACGTGAAGTCAGACTTTATATCAAAAGTATTATAAGTATAGTATAGAATAGACTACTATATAAGTCTGTAAAATGTACATATCCCTGTGACAAGCATATCCGTGTTAAGGTAGGGTATACTTGGGTATACTGTGTTAATACTTGGCTATGATTTTAACAATCTCACTCAACTACAAGTGCTTCTTCTATATTTTCACTTTGCGATTTGACAAATTGTATGGGTTTTACGACTTTTTTATGGGTTGGACACGTTAGACACAAATTCAGTTTTGAGGTATATATATTACGTTTTTAATGAAAGTGCGGGACTGCAGGAATATTTTTTTTGCATAAGTTGACTGCCAGATGGAAGATCCTCTGGCAGAATCCCAGAACCTTCGAACCTCCCAAAAGTATAACCAGTATAACTGCACATAAACATACATACATACATATACTTTCAGTTTATTTTGTTCAAAATCTTTGCCAAAGTCTTACTGAATACCAACATGAGGCAGAGTCAAACACACATGCAGGGATCCTAGCAGTGAATGCAGTTCATTTCTAGTTCAGCCTTGAGCAATACACCCACATATTGCACTACTTTCAGCCTCTCATATCTTCAAGCTGTTATTCTCTTTATTTTATCTGTCTCATGTCTATGTCTTGTTTTCTGCCGCCTCTCCACTTCATCCAACTCTGGAATCAGTCTTAGATGAGCTATGGTTATTACAATGCATAATGTAATAGATGCAATGTATTGCCCTGTCTACTCATTTATATTGCAAAGTTGCATTTCATAATGATCTCAATGTGCTTCATAGCGGTACATCTGTAGAAAAATGTCAATGTGAGACATAATAGCTCACCCCCTCGCTCTTACACACACACACACACATGCACACACATACACACACACACACAAACGCCCACATACATAGATCCCAACCTTAAAATCATATGAAACTCCCGCAGCGAAGTAACAATGCAACCACACCAACACAAACCCATTTTAATGTACATAATACAGAAATACAATGTCAGCAATATTCCTCAGCTTTTTCTCCTTTTAGTCTCCATTCTAATCCATACCACCTTTCTCTATATTACACCCATTACACACACAGACACACTGCGTAGACATAGGCTGGGTGGAGGCGGTGGGGTGGGCATGTGTTTGTGGAGCCCGAGCAGTCTGGATTTTAGCTGTGTCTCTCTGCTCCACTGAGCCTCTGTCTGTCACAAAGTAGTTCACACAGGGTCTGCAGGACCCCTGCTGCAAATGACGGAGTCAAGGAGGCAGCGAGTGAGGGGGAGAGAGGAAGAAGGAGAGAAACAAAAGAGTGACTTCTTAGTGACTCACAATGCTAACTTCGGCTACTTTTCCCTTGAAAGACACAACGACCTTCAGCTCACAACGGTTAGGAGGAATCCGACTATGAAAGTAGAGAAAAAATTCAAGTGTTTGTCATACAAAGCACGGCAGCACACACACACACACGCAGACACACACACAAACACACACACACACCACAAAGGCAGAAAGCTGCGTCAGTGCTGGGACTTGCGTCACTATTCATTGAGAGACAGAGCAAAAGTCTCTGTGAGTGGGAGAACATGAAGGCAAGGTGCTGCGGAGGTGGACTTCAGCCGGCATCCAGCATCCACTGCATATATATATGTGCTTATTGAAGGGGCACACACACTCACACACTGACACACTCACTGACTCACTCACACGCAAACCATGTAGGGTTCATTGCTATTCTTATAAACCCAAAAAAACACGCACGCACACACAAACACGCACACACACACACACACACACACACACACACACACACACACACACACACACACACACACATACATACACACGCACACAAACACACATACACACACATGCACTCGGTGGTGCAAGTTGTTCCTGACTGGGCGAACAGATTGCAGAGCTTAGCATGCACAGAGGGTCAAGTGCCCGTCTCCCCTGCCCATCAGAGCATCCCAAACGGGACAGCCGATAGCGGATCCTCCCTCCCGTCTGTCCCCGCGGACCCTGACCACCGCACCACCACTACCCACTCCGGGAGCAGCCAAACACACATACTGCACTCATAGTAGGGCAGGGCCAGATCCATCCATTCATGACTGCTAGCCTACGGAGTGCATTGCGGAGGATGGACACAATCGGAAGACAATAGCGTCAAGCTGGATATGTGTATTTACTACTGGTTATGGAAACACACACGGACACACACACACACACACACGCAAACCCTCACAAGCTTTTTGCTGCAGTGTAAACTATACCTAACCCTTGAATAACCGTACACCCATCTTGCAAAGATCGTGAATCATCAAACAAGGAAAAACACAACACCTACACTCGAGAAATACAGAATATAATTAATTCAACAAGAGGTTTTTTTGCACGTTTGCCTAATATGTGAGGTGCAGCTAGAGCTCTCCAGACAATCTGGCTGTAGATTGTTTGGAAACTGAAATAGCTTGAAATACCAAAGCCATGACACACGGTCAACAGAAATTAAAATGGTCGAAACCACTCATGGCATTCATCATAGAGGTTACGTGTCTGTGTTACAAAAATCTGCAACCAATGTTTTAGAATCGAAGATGAGGTGGCCATGTAGATCCACAAGAATAGTTGAGGTAGGTACAAACAGGAATTCCACAAAAAGCAGATAGCACGCCTTGAAGTTGACGCACATGCCATAAAATCCATAGACCTTTCAAAGCCACTTTCCTCTGTGTACAGTTGTCATGGAAGTCAAGTGAAGAGAATATCAATTGTTCAGATACTATGAGGAAGTAAATGCAGTCAGTTGCACAACTTAACCCGCTGTAGCCTGTGGGAGCCTTCTAGGAGCCTTCTAGGAGCCTATTTTTAAGTCAAGATGGCCACTCTTCTGGGGGTGGTGGCGGGGAGTATGATAATTGGTGACAATCAAGCGGTGGAAAGTGAAGAAGAGAGATGAGTTATAATGACAGGAGGAGACAAAATGCAAACAGAGGGATGGGGAGCGACTCAATCCACACACCAGAGTCAGGGAAACATAGGGGAACACAATGGGAGGGAACACACAACACACACAGACACCCACACACACACATACACACACACACGCACACACACACACACAAAGATCATACTCGTGGTGGGAGAGCGCACTCTAATCAACTCTTTATTCCAGTTGGATTTCACGCTCTGGGCCAGCTGATCCGGTGATACTTTCATCCCGACTACAGAGTGGTGAGTGATGTCGCGCCGTGTGTGCTACATCCAGCTAGTCATCAGGTCCCTTCATCTCCACGAAACAAACATTTCATATGTTTGTGTGAATACATTTTATACACTCCAATGTTTCATTATGTTTGAGGCTGGCGTCATTTAATAAAAAAAACGTCTGAGAGAGGGAAAACAGAGAGAGCGGGGGGGGGGGGGATGGAGCTAGTGAATGAGACTGTATGAGACACAGGGGAAATAAGTGTCAAAGTGTGAGAAAGGTGGGAAAACAAGGTAAGGGGAAAATACGGGAAACAATCAAGGGCTGGGTGTTGGGGGAAAGGGGAGGACGGGAATAGAGAGGAGGGAGCGAGGGGGGAGAGAACAGAAGGATGGAAGGTGTCAGTGGGGTGCCGGCTGACGTACGGTCTCCCCCCCCCCCCCCCCCGTCGCGACTCTCTCCCGGCCCCCAGCGTCCCCGGAGGGCAGAAATTAATCTGCAGTTTGTCACTAGAGGAGCTCAGCCTGGTCACGTGATATGCAATTTCACAAGTGTACAAACACACACCCCATACACACACACACACACACACACACACACACACACACACACACACACACACACACACACACACACACACAAACACATACAAATGCACACACTGATACAAATCACTGACAAAATCATTGCCATTTGAGTCCAGAAACCAGCTCTCCCAAATTAAATTAGTCTCACGCTGCCTAAATAGGCTTAACTAAACAGGACTGGCATGGAACATATAACTCCAAAGGAGAGAGAGAGAGAATGAGAGGGAGAGACGGAGAGAGAGAGAGACGGCGAGAGAGAGAACAGGCAAGAGAGAGTCCTGGAGAGACAGTACTGATGGAAAATAAGCAAGCGAGTGAGTGATTAAAGGGGGGCGAAAGAGCGGCAGAGATTAAAGGTGCTGTAAACAAGATATAAGAGCAATTTTTGTTTAGACCCCTCCCAGTAAATATGTGACCAATCAGAACTTCTCTTCCCTGATAGGTTCAGAGAAATCCATTTTGCCTGTCAATCACAGAAGCGAGAAATGCAACAGGGGGTGGAGAACCTTAGGGAGGGAATAGAGAGGGAGTTGGTGTTTTTGCGTTGTACGGTTTCGTAATCTCATACTCTTTTGCTCTTTTCTGCTCTCTCTCTTAACAGCGCACCAATCTTACATACAGCCCCTCTAAGAGGGCTAGGTCGCAAGTAACGTATGTAAGCGGTTGAGTGAGCCAAGGGTTAGGAGGTGAACAAGTGAGGGAGTGCGTGAAAGGAGGAAAAGGCGTATAACATTAATAGAACCAGGTGAAGAGGTTAGAAGGTGAGCAGGTTGGTGAGTGAAGAAAAGGAGGCGAGATAAAGTGAAGGTATGAAGAGGGTTATGCGGTGAGTGAGTGAAAAGAAGCGATAGAGAATGAAATATGAAGAAGGTTATGAGGTGAGTGAAAGAGGGCAAAAACAGAACACAGGTAAAAAGGAGTTATGAGGTGAGTTAGTGGGT
>NC_044062.1:16900549-16923049 GCF_902167405.1 Gadus morhua | reverse complement strand
GGAGCCCCCGCGGGGGCGGTACGACTGGGGGAAGGTGTAGTACTCCGGGGTGGAGCTGTGTCTCCGGCCCCACACGTCGTGGACGCACCCGTCCTTCAGCTTAAACCCGGGCGGACCCGAGGAGGACCCCGACCCGTGCCCCAGCTGGGGGGCGGGCTGCCCGCCAGCGGGGGGGTGCTTGTTCTGGGGGTTGTCGGGGCTCTCCGTGCTCCCGCCGCTGGAGGTGCTGCTCCCGTCGCCCACGTCCCGGAGCAGGCCCGGCGCGGGCCCGCCTCCCAGCAGGCTGCCCTGGCTGTCGATGGAGCCCCTGCAGCCGGCGTCGCCCCCTGCCGTCCCCGGCCCTCCGCCCGCCCGGCCGCCACCGGCTCCGCCCCCACCGGCGGCGCCCCGCCCCGCCACGGCAGCCGCCGCCGTCGCCGCCGCCTCGGCCCGCTCCTCCTCCAGCATGAGGCACACCTCCTTGAGCTCCAGATTCTCGCGCAGCACCTCGCTCTGCCGCTGCTCCAGCTCCTTGAGCTTCTGCAGGTACACGGTGACCTCCTTGCGCATCAGGCCCGCGCTGTAGCGGCCGAGGCGCTGCCACTCCCGGGAAACCCGCTTCCCCTTCTGCCGGTCGTCGTCCAGGAAGCAGCACAGGTCCCGCAGCTCCTGGTTGTCCTCCTGCAGCTTCTGGTTCACGTCCTGGGGTTTGACACGCACAAACGCACGCACACACACAAAAAAACACACACACACACACACACATAAGCACACACAGGCAGATCCACCTTGCAGAGATGGATTACACGACCACACTAAACTGTAATTTATCATTGGGAGTCAGAGAGGCTGGAAATGCTTTATGCTTGGCTTAGAGCTAACTACTAAATGCTTCCTCTACACGTTCCTATCATATTATCTGTCAACATTTAGCAAATGGAAAAATGGCTTGTTCATTCAGGCTATAGCGTTAACATGATGGATTGAGGGCTGTATGAAGGTGCACATTTAGCATTCTGTACGCAACAGGTTGAGTGAATGTAGCGGGTAACCGTTTTAACCTTGGTTGCTCATATCTGATCCAACATGTTTCCTCAGTGCGAACTGTGTTTGCAATGCATTATGGCCCACATTGGACCTGCTCGTTCTGACCAGATATCCTCTATCCCTTGGCTTATCTTTATGTACAATGAATTCAAACCTGGGGGGCGATAGGGGAACCCTCTGATTCCCCTCCACCCAACTCACCTTCAGACTCCGTATCTCGGTGAGGTGCTGCTGGAGCCGCCGGTTCACCTCCCGCATCAGATTACTGTGGTCCAAGATAACGCTCATCTTCTCCGCCTCTGACCTCCGCAACCGGCGAACCAATTCGTCTTTGCCCCACTTTAACAAAACCTCGTCGCTTATTTTTGAGAGGTCATCGGCGACCTGCGAGCTCTTGACTGCGGAAGCTTTCGTAGGCATGGCTTTATCCATCCTTTTTTTCTTTTTACACAAGTGCCGGTTCACGCACACACACCACCACAACCACCAGAAAAGTATTCAACGAGTCAGAAAAGAACAGGCCAAAAACACGGGAAAAAAGTGTGCATCCAATCTATTCTTCAACCAAAAGCAATCTTGATGCATCCTATCCCCGCATCTTCTTTGCGATCACTCGTCCCCACGCCCATGCTGCAGCTCCGATGTCCTGTTCAACGTGCCTTCTGTGTCCCCAGCCCTGTGCAGCAGCCTAGTCAGTCCGCATGCATGCTGGGGCTTCGGAAGACCCCCTTGCCGGCTCGTGGGCGTTTTCTGTGCAGGTGCATGCCTCCTCCAGCCGTGCGCGACGCACAGGCGTTCCTCCCGTGCATTACGGATGTCCGACCACACAAACCGGTTGAGGCGCGGGCACGATAGGCCTATAATGAGTACAGGCACAGACCGTGCACGGCGCGTTAAAGAAAGCCCGAAGTGCGGCAAGCTGAGGGAACATCTGAATAGTGCCGAACGCGTTTATCTCTCTTTATTTTATGGCTTTAAACCCGCTCTGTCTGAACGCATTTATCTCGCTGCTACCTGGCGCCCCCTGCTGTTGGGTTTGGGATCGTGCAACTGTACTAACCCTGTTTATTTATTACCCCCATGGTGTTCCCTCAGGCCATATAAACTGATGTTTCTGTGTATGGCTATATATTCTCAAAGTGGTGGTCCAACTCTATTTAGGTTAAGAAATAAGTGTCTCTTTGTAACTCTCTGCGTGCGCGCACACACACAAACACACGCGCGCACACACCCTCAAGCATTCAACACAAATGTATGCACTAACAACAATTTCAACAACAGATTAATTTAATAACCTATTATTTTATTTATTCATTTATTAAAGTAGAGACCGGGGCAAATCCCTTCATCCTACAATTTTGTTGAATATACATATTATCGCTGTGATAAGTCACTGAGTGGCAAATCACCCAGTATACCTGCATTGATTTATTATTCAATACACACTAGCACCAAACCTTATCAATGCGCCTGTTTTTAGCGCTAAACTGACACATCAAATGAAAGATTGGCTACAGTAGCGTCAATGCCCAGCTAGGGGCACCTGCGTGTACTATTGAGCCTTGCCCTTATTGATGAACACATTACAGAGAATAGGCCTACGTCGTCAGTTGTCCGCATTAAAGAGACTCGGAGTGAATGATATGAATGTCTGAAGCAGAGTTTTTCCTCGTTCAGTAAAACCAGTTAGGCTGGCCTGCTAGGCCTATCTTTAACCTAACCACTCGCTCTGCGTGTTTTTGTCTGCATTCATTCTCGACAATTCGGTGTGATTTCAAAACAAAAGACAAAGCAGATGCCTCCATCATAAAAAAAAAACTTTTTAAATATCGTTTTGATGACTTTTTACCTAAGGCCTATCACTCTGTTACTGCTCAGAAATAACTTAAACCTCAGCACACACCACCTTTTAAGCACACAAGTGATTTTACAAGCGTTGAATAAATAACACATTTGTTGACAAAAACCGATGACCCACTTGTTCAGCAGAGGAACATCTTGGGCATATCCAACGCTTATGTCCAACCAGTACAATACCTCTTGTCTTTAAGATAAGACGTTGATAAGATAAGGCATGGATATATTGCATTGCTCTTGTTGCAGGGGGGGGGGTCATGCTTGATCTGATGAACCAGGTAGGTGACATTCCTCGGAGGAGTGACAAGACAGCATTGCCCTTGGTAGCTTGCGTTGTCTGTTGTGAACTTAATTACACCCAAGGGTGCCTACACCTCCTCTCTTTAGGTATGGAAAATGGACTGACTCCGGGGCTTCGGTCTGCGCTCCTCATACTTGCCATGCTGTCCGGAATAGGGAGCTGGGTCGTTCCGGACTTCTGCCGCACGTCCTACGAATGCCCCGAATATACACTGCTCAACCAGAATGCTGTAAGTTTTTATGAAGGATCGTGGATTTGCATTGTATTGTCCCTTTATTTATATTTTGCGTCTTTGGGTTTGTTTGCTTTCAAAGTGCATTGCTTTGTTTTAAATGACGTTCCTCCTGTTGATGTTTTGTTGTCAGGACTTTGAGGAGCGCCTGTATGTGGAGACGCTGTGGATGACGGCCAAGGTCAGGAGCACCAGTAACGCTGATCTGTCCGAGGGCTTCTGGAAACTGGATAAGTTTCGAAAAGGGAATAACGTCCAAGGTATTTATTGTATCTAAATTTAAATATTATTACTGTGTGTGCTCTAGCATAAAGGCCTAGTTGTTTAAAGTATGTAGGCTACCTTATTGCAGACAACAGTCTTGTTCTCCCATTACCTTGTGATCACCACTTAAATAAGATATTGTTATTTTCTTAATTTCAGTTTAGACCACTTGATACGAGATTTTGATAGAAGATAATTTCAAGAAACACCCCCCACCCCCACCCCCACCCCCACCCCCTTCCCGAAACTCATAGCTATACACGCCCCGAAACTCATTTATGCGATCTTTTTATATTGAAATATTCTAAAAGAACGCGGCTCCATGACACAAAGAAGATAAGATTCAATAATTGTATCATCATTGTGCGATTCAACTATGACATCACATAGTAGGCATATATTGGAAGAGGAAATGTGTGAAACGAAAAAAACAGATAATAACTACAGATAACCTAAACCACAAAACCCAAGGCAAATAAACATTCCTCTAGACAAGCACGGAGTTATTTCACTCAGGTCTCGCAAGAACACCTTGCGTGCGCTTTTATTTTGAAGTTTCAAAAGTTTTATTTCATGTTTTTATTTTCCAGGTCGAACGGTGCCCTGTAAGACCTGGCCTGCTATCATCACCGTCCGTCAGGGAGAAGATCACGGCAGCGAGCCGGAGGTGTCCGTCTCGTGGTTTTTTGTCCCGGGCACGCAGCTGCCTTTGCCCCTCGACACATCCATCTCAATGGAAGTGAGACCCGCTGGAAAAGTCTACGTTAGGTATATCCTAGCTACATCTACATCTACATCTACACCCACACCCCCACACCCCCCCACACACACACACACACACACACACACACACACACACACACACACACACACACACACACACACACACACACACACACACACACACACACACACACACAGTTTAATACTTTTATTTGGATCGTAACAAGTGGGGAGGTACAAATGATCCAAACATTAATGGAAGCATTGCTGGACTTAGCAGGTTTGATCAAACAGAGAATGCCTTATGCTAAACAACTATTTTCATCATGGATAGACATTGCATCTTCTTGCTAAACTGCCTTTTGTGGCAGAGATGGAGCAGTACTTTGCAAGTCTTATCCAGCTTTTACTTCCCTGCGTTATCGCCAGACGGGTGCGTGAGTTTAGGGTAGTGAGGCAGCGTTTGCTCCGGCCGCCATTGCGCACACACACACACACACACACACACACACACACACACACACACACACACACACACACACACACACACACACTCACTTACTCAATCACTCACTCATTCAAATATACACACAACTCTCTCTCTCATACACACAGACACAGGCACACACACACACACACACACACACACACGCGCGCACACACACACACACACACACACAGAGACACACTAACTATTTCTCCCTCACTCTCATGGCAAATCCGAATATCCAATGTACTTTGCAACTCATCGTTTCTCAGCAAAGAGAACCGCGTCAGCCAGCTTAGAACCATGTCCTATGGAGTCAGGTGGACTCCATCCTATGATAAGCATCCCAATGGCTGGAGTACCAGGTGGGGCTAGGTTTCGGACTGATATCAAGTAAACAAATGGAGAACGAGAGTACATTGTATAGACCGATCGATGGGCCATGACGATTGAATATCATTAGCAATCCAGTATAAATTAGGAGGCAAATGATTCTAAAGAACAAAATATGGGTGTGGCACTTCCGGTTTCTTGGATGCAAAGGCAAACCGCTTTCAAGGAAGCCGTCATAAGTACAAAAATAACTGTTACAAAGGCTAATGAGCTGCTGATAAAGTAGATTATACAAAGTATCAGTCATTCCTGTGACACATCTTCACAAACTAAATACCAAAGAGGGTACCTCATGGAAATAGTGTCTCTCCAGACTTGTGGTGTGTGGGGGTCTCTCATAGTTAGGGGCCATGGGCTTGGATCAGGTTTTGTTGACATGCTTAGATAAAACGTCCTTTTCTTTCGTTCCTCTGAAGGATCTTCAGTGGTACAGCGAGCCAAAGCAAGGCCCTGGCCACCGCGGTGGAGCTGGGAGAGATGTTGACCCTGGCTGGGAAGACCTTCGAGGCCCACAGATACACAGGGGCATTCTACGACAGCCCATGGGACATACTGCGTGTGCACCACAATGAGATCTGGATCAACGCAGCTTAGCATGAACAGTGATCCTAATCTTGTATATCTTTATATATCTGATGTGTATCTGAATGCAATACGTATGACATCACCAGTAACTGTGTTACTTTGAAAGTGTTTTTTAATTAAAAGTGAGTGAATGAGTGCGTTCTTAATTTGAGATTTATTACATTATTCAAGGGATATGTAATGTGGCTGCCAATAAAAAACATACACCTAATGTAAACGGATGCCATTTTTTGTATCAACCCATGGGTAATTCTCCGTGTTTAATGTAACCAGTGAAGCAAGGTGTTCCCTGTGTCGCGTCATGCTATGTTAACAGTGTGATGCCGGGAGCTTGACGCTAGATGTCACTAGCGGCTCTTTATAGTCACATTTGTATTACTGGTGCGCTCTCAATGCTTCCCCTGCTGAGACTTAAACCAGTCCTAAACAAAACAATCCCATCCGGGCTTTTTACAAGGACCATGTTTAAAGGAATATTTTAGTCATCACAAATTTGCATTTTGTATTGCCTGACTACAGTGAAAAATGAAGGAAAGATTATTAAACTTGCAACTTTTCTGACCTCTAGATTGACTTGTTGTCTTACTCGTCAGTTTTGTAACATTCAGATTAACATATAGGGCATTTAGCAGATGCTTTTATCCAAAGCAGCTTACAATAAGTACATTTGTCAAAAGAAGAAAAACAATATATTGCTGTCGGCAACAGTAGGGATGTTTGTAGAAACAAGTGCCAAGCACTAACAATTATTAGGTTAATCCCTTCCAGGTATACAACAAAACTAGCTAGGATAAGATGGGGAGTATATCTATGTTCCCCGGGTCCTATGGTCCCCGCTTTGTATGTGACCGGGGAACATAGGACCCTGTGAGCAAATCATTTTTTCGTAGGATGGTAGGGGCAAGTACCGCCTTTTTCGCCTCTGATTCGCCTGTGATTGGTTAGAATGTCTCTCCTCCGATTGGTTATGTTTAGGGTAAGGTTTAGGGTTAACCCTCACTCTAACCCTAACCCTAACCCTAACCATAACCCTAAACCTGACCCTAACCCTTTGCACCCGGGGAACATAGTACCTGGGGAACATAGGGATGACCCCATAAGATTTTACACAATGTAGTACTACTTTTAAATGACAGGACGTACAACATACAATAAGTGCGTACATTAAGTGCCAGGATGTACAACATACAATAAGTGCCGACATTAAATGCTAGATGCCAGGATGTACAGCATGCAATACTTTGTAAGAGGGGTGTGTGGGGGGGGGGGGGACCTGTACACATCTGACCAGTACAATTTTAACCACTCAAACAGGCTTCAGTTTTTGGTGGTGGTGTTATTGGTTTCAGTAGTTAACTCCACAAAATATCACTACTATAATCACAATCCAAATATGAATTCAGTTGAACTACCAGCAAGCCACTGCAAAATGTAATTTAAGTTGAATGGATCAATATGTCAGTAGACCTACGCTATGTATTTTTTTACCTACTCTCCATGTTATGGAGACCTTACTCGGTATGTATGTATGCATTAATGTACTCCTCATTATGTAAGTAGACCAATGTATGTAGGAGTAGCTCAGCATTGATGCCAGCATGTGTTTGCACTCTTGAACACGTGAACCTGTTCCATCCATCCAACAGTGAGAGAAGACACTCGGGTGTCCGTGAGGCTGGAGTACCAAGCACATCACTGTTGCCCACCTCAGTACAGGAGCTCCACGCAGAGGACATACTTCATCTCCACAGTAACCGCTCTATTGTCGGAAACAACCCCCCCCACACACGCACACACACGCACACACACACACACTCCTCTCTGCCTCTACGTAATCATACTTTTATCGCAACCCTGTGCTGGAGAGACGACAGAAAAGAGTGAGGACATGAGTCACACTACTCAGTAAAGCAAAAAACTTGATGGAAGGCGGATTGATACGTAGGCCTTCGCCTACGTATCCATCCGCAAGTTTTTTGTCGCTTTCTCTTTGTAATTTGGCCTTCGATTCCCAGATGCCTGTTTGGAAAGTATATGTGGAAAAAAAGTGTGGCGTCACCTCCGCTCATAAGTGGTGAAACTGTGGTCATTGGCTCGGAGACGATTTAAACCCGTCCCTTTAAATGCATTTGGTTGAATCGATTTAGTTATCTATTCATACAGTACTTCAAAAAATAATTGTTTTCCATTGATCTCTCTGTGATCTATCAAAAGGTGGCCTACTTTTTCATTGATTCCAGGGAAAAATATGAAAAATAAGACCACACTGTCTTCAACCTTAAATACACTTTTCAAAATTCCAAAACACGCATTTGGAGCCATATGGATCGGTAACATTTACATTCCTTACTGCCTACATGGCAAAATATCCTATTGCCAACATTACAACAGACCATAAATGGACTATAAATAAAGACTATAAATGAATAACAGTTTACTGGCGAAACATTCTGCCGCATGGGAGGGGGTCAAAAACCCTCCATGCTCCATTGTCCTTGATGGAGAGATCAGTGGAGAGGTTCAATGTGCTGGGTGATTCACACAGCCCTTGGCTCTGGCCCTTTAAACGTGGCTAATTGTGTATATTCCTAACTGAATAGCAGTTATCACGATTACCTTCTCTTTTTAATGTTATTGAGTAACCATAGTGGTTTTGTGTAGCAGGGGATTTGGAGAGCCCTTGGCTTAGACCCTCTACACCTAGCCATCTGCATAATTTGAAAAATGTTATTTGGATAATCCCCATTTTATATTATTGAGAGAAGTGGCCTTTGTGTGAAGCATGTTCGGCTTCTGTTTTAACATGGGCAGTTTAATTCATCTGTCCGGTCATCCAACCCTTTCCAGTTTATTGCCAAGGGACGTAAGGCAGGCACACATTCTGAACAGGTTTATGGAGCATTTTGGAAACTCATAGATGGTTTCCACTGAACATCAACATCCACAGGATTGTTTCCTGGCAAGTGTGTGTGTGTGTGTGTGTGTGTGTGTGTGTGTGTGTGTGTGTGTGTGTGTGTGTGTGTGTGTGTGTGTGTGTGTGTGTGTGTGTGTGTGTGTGTGTGTGTGTGTGTGTGTGTGTGTGTGTGTGTGTGTGTGTGTGTGTGTGTGCGTGCGTGCGTGTGTGTGTGTGTGTGTGTGTGTGCGTGTTTGTGTGTGTGTGTGTGTGAGTGTGTGTGTGTGTGTGTGTGTGTGCGTGTGTGTGTGTGTGGAGTGCGAGAGTTTTGGTGAGCTCCACAGATCATTCTGTATAGTAAACACTTATTATGTGTATAATTCTCCTTTCAAACATAACTTTATTCATACTTCACTTTAGCAAAGTGTCTATGGTGCATATTGGTAAGGAATAGGTCACAGGAATTGGGAACAGGAATTCAGGGACCAGAGGGAATAATGTTAATCCCAAACCCTGAGATCCTTTATGGATCATGAGCTGCAAAACAAAAAAATGTCCAGAAAACACAACGCAGAGCTTTTGGTAGGTCCACTGGTTTGTTTCTCATATTCCTGAGAAATTAACCATTTAATGATGACCCCCACAACAGGATGAGAGCTTTCACTCTCGGCGTTCCTCCATACCTTGGGGAATTTTCTTCCCAAGGGTTTGACTCAATGCATGTAGCTTCACCCACTACAAGAGGAATATATTTCAGCCGCATGCAGCCCATACATTACCATTCCCCTGTGAGCTGGCCCATTCACGTGGCCCTTCGAGTGTTTATCAAGCCGTTCTAAATCACCAACCCTCTCGGCATGAGGCGTGTTTTAACCAGCGTTTTTTCTTTCGCTTTCATCCTCTACATCTAAGCTAATCATGCAAACCATTACTCAGCCTACATTCATACGTAATTGCAATCATTGTGACAGACGCCTCCCGGCTGGCACTACTTGTGTTGTTCCCTGCATGGGATGGGTTTTGTTTACTTCACGCAGTCAGGGGAACTGTGGCTGCTGAGATTGCAAAGACGTGCTTGGGTATAATACAGAGCAGTTTTTGAGACACAATGAATCAACGTGCATTTGGATGTGCTTTTATCTTGATTCAAGGATTTACTAGTCACTGTCATAACGTTGTGCTACTAATGCTTTAACAATGTAATGAATGTAGGCATACTTGGGGGGGAAAGTATCATGTTGTGTGCGTTTAATTGCATTGCTTGCTGTTGCCCCTGAATGTGTTTTCCTCTGGTTGTTTTGCTGTGGGCTGATTGTTGTTTGGTTGTTGAACTGAGACTTTTGTTGAATTGGGTGTATTTTCACTGAACTCTTATCTGTCACCTCTCCCATATCTCTCCTCCCTTCAGGCACTCTCTGTGACTGTCAAGTCCTACTTGTGACTGTCACTGTCTCTCCCTCTCTCTCCCTTCTCGCTCTCTTGCTCTGACTCTCTTTCTTTATTACTCTTCTTTCGTCTTCTCCGACTCACCCATTTTCAACAGTCACGCCAAAGCTTTTACCTCAGTTGACTTACACAACTGAAACTCCATATTTTTTCTATAAAGTTGGGCCTTCTTGTTAAACTTTATCTAACTATTATAGAGACCAACTTCTCTATCAAAAGCTATGAATCCATCTAACAGAAGGGGAAATTCTCAATGAAGCTTTATGGATTTGGAAGGTTAGCTTTATTTCATGCTAACTGTTCCTCATTCCGTCATGCTAACACTGCCAACTAGGTTGTGGGCAAGATTGATATATAAATATATACATATATATGTGTGTGTGTACATAGATATATGGAGGTGATATACAGTGGAGATATGGTCCTTCTGGATTTGATTGATCTTTTGGTGTTTTTGTGAACCACAAGTGTGTTACAGAGTAAAAGACGATAGACACATGAGTCCTCGGTGTTATGCACTAATGCTCATCAAATGCAAATAACATGCATGGGGACTAATGGCGTCAACCGGTGTTCTACTATAGAGCACACAGTGTGTGTGTTTGTTTGTTCGTGCACCTGTGTGTGTGTGTGTGTGTGTGTGTGTGTGTGTGTGTGTGTGTGTGTGTGTGTGTGTGTGTGTGTGTGTGTGTGTGTGTGTGTGTGTGTGTGTGTGTGTGTGTGTGTGTGTGTGTGTGTGTGTGTGTGTGTCTCCTGAGGACAAACGAGTCTGAAAGGAGCAATCAATGTCAGCCCTGGGGAAGGACGTCTCCTAACCAAGTTTACTCTCTCTATCTCTCTCTCTCTCTCTCTCTCTCTCTCTCTCTCTCTCTCTCTCTCTCTCTCTCTCTCTCTCTCTCTCTCTCTCTCTCTCTCTCTCTCTCTCTCTCTCTCTCTCTCTCTCTCTCTCTCACTCTCTCTCTCTCGCTCTCTCTCTCCTCTCTTTTACTGTGTGTGTCTATACACGTGCATGACAGGATTTTTAAATGCGCCCTAATACAGTCATTGAGATGACCTAAACAGACATGCAGAGCAAGAGAGAGAGACAGAGAGACGTTTTGTCTCATACACTAACGTATATTATCATAGGTCACCTCTGTCAGCGCTGTGAATATTAATAACCCCACCCCCAGGCATTTCCTGGGCCCAGATCTCTGACTAGTTTATTGTGAATGTCATGGGGAAGTATTGTCAATATCTACACAGATTTCTGTGTTATGCAGTCAGACGAGTGTGTCAGACATTTCAATTGTTCAGACTGAACCTGCGTCATTGTGTCTTTTTTCTTTCTCTGAACATATCTAGAGAGACATCGGGAAAAAGAACTGACACTTACTTGGTCCATCCGTGTGACAGTACATTTAGTGTTTATGCAGTTTGTGGCCGTCATCACGCAGCAGTGGGCTTTGGCGTCTTTGCCGTGTGTTTAACACAAGACCAGGAATCATGTGATGTTGTTAAGTGTTGACGGGGAGGTTTGCGGATTAAAAAAGCATTAGTTTGTCTACACTTGGAGCGTGGCTCGAAGCGAGGATTAGGCAACTCAGTTAGGGAGGGTGTGTGTGTGTGTGTGGCTGGCGGGCAGATGGTAAAGTCACCGTGACAATGTCCTCCTCCTCTCTTGATCATATTCACTCCCTCTCTTTCCCTCTATCTCGATCCCTCTCTCATTGGGTCTCTCTCTCACTCTCTCTCTCTCTCTCTCTCTCTCTCTCTCTCTCTCTCTCTCTCTCTCTCTCTCTCTCCCTCTCTCTCTCACTCTCTCTCTCTCCCCTCTCTCTCTCTCCCTCTCTCTCTCTCTCTCTCTCTCTCTCTCTCTCTCTCTCTCTCTCTCTCTCTCTCTCTCTCTCTCTCTCTCTCTCTCTCTCTCTCTCTCTCTCTCTCTCTCTCTCTCTTTGTCTTTGTCTCTCTCTCTCTCACCTGGGAAAATGTCACCCTGAAAACTATTAGTTACTTACTCACACATTCCCTCTGGTTAATGATTCATTCACATTCACACCAATTACAGAATAAGGTTATATCAGTTGTGATGTTATGAACAGTAATAACTACTGAAATATACGTACATTCCAAATATTATTTTCAGTGGTTCATTTTGAATAAGATAAAGAGATATCCCACATTCAGTTGTTGATTTTGAGGACTTCTGTCACCTAAAGTCTTTTATTTGATGATAACAGTATACCCCGGCTTTTGGTGCTGGGTACAACATCCGGTCACCATTTCCCATGTCTAGCAGTTACAAACCTTTCCCCTGTTTATTTCTTTAAAACCACAATATGACTCTGGTTCTATACGAGAAACTGCTGCTCCATGAACTCCCCCTAAGTCTCCTAAACAAAGGATAACAAGAACCTGAAGCGTCCTGGCTGAGGTATGGATCACGGGTCTATTTATAGGCATGCAGATCCTTCTGAATGTGTCAACTGGCCTCCTCTATATTTAGCTCCGGGTACGCCTCTGTGATTAATTGCAGGTATATATAAATGTGCAGACTGACAGACAAACAGATCGATATGGAGGGATGGAGGGCGGGAGGGAGGGAGGGAGGGAGGGAGGGAGGGAGGGAGGAAGAAAAAGAAGAGAGGGGAGAGACATGCAGAGTGGAGGTGTCACAGAAGGACAGAGGAGAGGATGAGGGTCATCCAAACAGATTGGCCTGACATTAAATAAACTCAATTATTCAAATAAATGTCCTCATCTCTCTCTCATCAGCGCCCCTCTCCCTCACACCCCTGCCCCCATCCTGTACTCCCACAACATCAGCCACAGACACACACACACACACACACACACACACACACACACACACACACACACACACACACACACACGCACACTTACACATACACACGCACGCTCGCACTCACACACACACACACAGGCGCACCACACCACACTCACACTCTTTCTCACACACAGACACACACACACACACACACACACACACACACACACACACACACACACACACACACACACACACACAATTATTTTAATTACACATTTCTTTCCATCCCATTTGTCCAGGTGTCGAGTCCAGATGAACGCTCTTGCGTAGCTGTCTACTGCTAAGTAGAAAAATTATAATTATCCCAAAAAACAAGCTGTTCTGTAAGGGGTTGTTTCTCTGCTCATTGAAGTTGAACCGTTATATTAGTACTCTGATAATGTCAGTGATAACATTACCTGCCTATCTTCAATGTATTATTTCATTGTGTGTGTGCAATGATGACGTTATAGTTACAAGGAATTGTCAGATTCCACAAATGAATATTAATGACTCCATTAACAGGGATTTTATTGCTAGTGCAGATAGAATAAGTATAGGGCTTCCGTGTGCGTTGTGTTTATGGTCAAAGTCCATCTGTATGATTAGTTTATGGTGTGGCCAATGACTAACACACTGCTGTGAGCAACGCCCTCTCCTCTCATCAGTGTTACCGAGCGACTCACCCCAATCACTCTTCTGCACACCCCTTATCTCATCTCTCCTGTCAGCCCCATGGACCTCACCTCTCACCCTCCTCTTCTCTTGCACTCCATCTTCACAGACCAACCCATGCACCCTCCCACACTCAATCATACACGGTGACTCCTCTCTCTCTCTCTCTCTCTCTCTCTCTCTCTCTCTCTCTCTCTCTCTCTCTCTCGCTCTCTCTCTCTCTCTCTCTCTCTCTCTCTCTCTCTCTCTCTCTCTCTCTCTCTCTCTCTCTCTCTCTCTCTGCTCCATACCTTCTGCTCAAACTTCTTTCTGGTTTTCTTATACACATCCCTCTCTCTCTTTTTGCCAACTCTCCTCTCGTTCCTACTTTCTTCCTTGCTATGTTCTCCTGCTCACTTCTCCTCTGTCCTCTGTCCTCTTTCCTCTGTCCATCTGCCCCTTTGTCCTCCACGAGGAGATCGGCCCCAACTGTTCTCCTGGTGTCATCCTCTCCTCTTTGTTCATTATCTCCCTTTCGATCCCGCTTTCCTCACCACACCTTACCCTCTCTTTATCCCCTATCTTTTCCTGGCCTTCTCTCCACTACTTTCCTCCTCTTTTCCACCACTTTGCTTCTTCCAATAAATCTTCTTTCTCTTCTTCCTCCTGTCCTATCCTGGCATCCTCTACACTCCTTGCTAACTCTTCTCCCCCACTTTCTTATCTTTACCTCCCCTCTCTTCACCCTTCCTCTCTTTCCCTGGCACCCTGGCACCTTCTCATTCCTCTGCACCCGCGTGCTCTGCCCTTGGAAGCTCCTTGAAAGCGGATCCATCTCTCCTAATATAGCGACGGCAGACAACACAAAGCTACTGGAATAGCCTGTGGAGTAGAGACACTAGGGTTTTGGGAGAATCCCTAGAGGGAGAATCCTAGCTTTGCGTACGGTGCAGGAGAGTATGAGGTTCAGTCACAGAGTTTATTGATCTGAGAAAAGAGCAAAGACAAAACTAGCTTCTGTCCCGTTCTGGAGCAGGCACGGAAAACAGGATAGAATGTCATGACTATGGTTAAAATGTTCAGTTTTGCATGGTACTCAAAGCCACTCACTCTCTATTAATACGCACAACAACAGGTTTATAACGTGATTATTTGGGTGACCTGTTCGGATTTATAAAATCATTCACAGATGATGGACATTTAAACTAAAACAGCATGCGGCTGATTCAAACAACTGCAAGGCAATTGCAGCTGCATTAATTCCTCGATAATGACAAACTACACAAAAGTACAAACTTCTGAAAAGGATTTGAATCTCACAACCTCACTACCTGTTCCATCACATAACAAAACAAAGAAAAACTAAATATAGATAAGGAAATCCACAGGAAGAAAGGGAAAGATGAGAAGTGAATGGCTGTGGCTGTCTTCATGTACTCTCTTTGCAGGGGGGAGTGATTCCTCCACATAGAGCTCTGAGGGCTTGAGTCATGCAGGTAAAACATTTAGCGGCCAGGCACTTTGCATTTAATAGTACGTGTGCGTGTGTGCGTGTGTGTGTGTGTGTGTGTGTGTGTGTGTGTGTGTGTGTGTGTGTGTGTGTGTGTGTGTGTGTGTGTGTGTGTGTGTGTGTGTGTGTGTGTGTGTGTGTGTGTGTGTGTGTGTGTGTGTGTGTGTGTGCATGCTTTACATCTCTCAATAAATCCTAAAACAGGGTAGTTAATCTCAGCATGTATTGCTTGAAATCAAAGTGTTTTTACTTGGTGTTGGTGTAATTTTTTACATCATTTACCTCCATCTGTTCATCTGTTAATTGGGGTTCACAGGTCCTTTGTCTTCAGAAAAGCATTAGGATAATTCTCCAAAGGGACAGGCACTGGCAATATTGTTCTTCCCTGAGTCAATGCCCCAATGCCCCCTTCTCCGCAACCGCCACCACCACCATCACCATTAGGGCTCCTGAGGACAGCATGCAAGGACACATAAAATCATTCACTGGACCGTGAGCCAAGCGCTCGGCTAAATCTGATGCTACACTAGCCCCAGACTAACAAAAATAAAACATTCAGAGGCTAAAAAGCAACATAAAACAGAAATGCAGCTTCAAACAGTCCCTTTTCTGAATTTTCGAGAATTGTAGGTTTATGTCATCATATTATTCTTTGTCATTTTTAACCACACCAAGGACACAAAGCCATCACCCAATAAGGAATTTGGATAATGATGAATAATTAAACTTTAACCTTGAGCCATTATACCCTATTTTTGTTGCCATGCAAGCATTATTAAAACATTTGGATTATGGTCTATTATAATCCCTCAGGCTGTTCATAAAGTGTATTTTTTGTTATACAAATATATACTTATTTTTTTGCTATGAAATCCCTTTTGATTCACACAGTTGGAGAGTTAACAAAAAAGTTTGTGCTTCAGCGAATCGGTATAAATCCACAAATCTACCATCTCTGGAGATTATCTCTAGCTTTCGCCCAACAGTATGTCCTCTGTCTCTTTGCCTGCTATATACTGTACTCCCCCCCCCCCCTCTCTCAAATCTCTTATGAGTCCTACATATTTAAAGCTTATGATTTTTGTTCTTGATTGTATAAGCACATACTGTGTGCTTGGGACAGTCTGTCACTCAGCAGTAAGTGTTTTGGCTGAATATGTATTGATGTTCACTAAAGCCATGTTTATAGTTTGCAGTGTGTTTGAGCTCCTAACCTGATTTTGATAATTTCTCCCTGCCAATATGCTACCGTAATCCAAGAGGAAGTGTTATAGAAAACATACATTTTTCGAATTTTCCTGGGTGTTCTTTAACTGTGTTTGCTCTGTAAGACAGTGTCTTGGGCAAAAACCAGCATGCTATTTATAACAGCGTTCACTTTGGGCTATGAGGGAACTATCCCGGAATATCCATTAACAACTTGTGACAGATAAATCCAATGAATCACGTGCTTATTAAACAACTGATGATAATGTGAAACGGTGACCTAACAGTGACAAAAATACCTCTGTGTGGAAGCTGACACACACACTGTGCTGGAGAGGCCAGGATGACTTCAAGGGGATGCAGGATGGCTGCTCTGCCGAACGGATTACAACTGCTTCATGGCACTCTTCAGTCTTTCAAAAGGGTGAAAGTATTTTTCTTGTTCATTGAACAAATCATTTTCTGAGGCACCCACGATTCCTGTTTGACTTTCTCTATTCTCTAGTTTGACTAGTAAAATAATAGAGCTCTCCCTTTCTCTCCCTCTCTGTTCATTTTAATTCTCAATGTCTCCCTTGCATTGTTCTGCTTTTCTCTCTCTCTCTCTCTCTCTCTCTCTCTCTCTCTCTCTCTCTCTCTCTCTCTCTCTCTCTCTCTCTCTCTCTCTCTCTCTCTCTCTCTCCCTCTCTGCGTATTCTATGTAATGCATTTCAAATGTGCCCTAATCAGCCTGGTTTGCTGAAAGAAAAAAAAGCCTTTTACCTGTTCCAGCCCGAGCCACAATGATCAAAAGCAGAGTAAGAGGAGCCGCATCAATAGGTAGCAGAGAGGGATGAACATTGAATCCAGGAATGATTTACAGGACAATAAATGAATTAACAACACATCAAAGTCAGTCTGAAATCATCGCACTACAAACAGTGTATGTGTGTGTGTTTGTGTGTGTGTGTGTGTGTGTGTGTGTGTGTGTGTGTGTGTGTGTGTGTGTGTGTGTGTGTGTGTGTGTGTGTGTGTGTGTGTGTGTGTGTGTGTGTGTGTGTGTGTGTGTGTGTGTTTGTGCCTGTGTTTGTGCATGCGTGCGTGCGTGTTTGTGTTGATGATACGATTTTAGCATCACATGTATCAATCCAATGTAATTAGAGATTGCTTTTGATTAACATGAAAGGTGCCCTAGAATTTTTGGGGGCTAATTTCACCCTCCAAGGTGAACCGATCTGTTGCAGGGGATTACCTTGAACATGAAATGGTTTAAACAGTCTGGTGCTATTCCTGTAGTCCGTCTGAACTTCCAACACACATTTAGATTACATTTACATTTAGTCATTAGGAGGAGCCTTTTTTTATACTTGCATTGTCATTGCTTTTCGAGGGTTAAAATGCAAAACCTGAAGAAAATAATTGCCTATGCTTTTATCCAACGTCTGAGGCTGACAATCAAAGCATACAATCAAACTGTGAGTGTTCCTTCATCAAAACAATGCGTTTCTAAATATTATAGAGCTGACAACCTCCTTCCAAACCACTTGTTCCTCTCATGTCTCACGTCACCGTCGTATTAGACATCACACCTGTTGGACTCAGATTGTAAGAAATTGTCACTGTGGATGCGTGATATATTTCTCTTAGTCTTTTCTCAAATATTATAAGGCTCATCTTCGCTGTAGGCAGCACTGTTCTTTACTTCACATATTCTACGCAAGGATTCTGACCTCTTACATGGTATTTGAAGACCATTGACTCTTGACTTTGTAATAAAAGCTCTTTAGATAAGATGTAAGAGCTATGATTAGATGGTCATTTGATTTAAATATGCATCCTTCAGCCATTATCAGGGGGGAAAATATCTGAAAATATCTGTTTTGAGTTGCCTGAGCATTACTCTGTGTAAGGCAATTAAGGTTGACAATTAAGACCAATCCCAGCTCACGGCTGACCAATCAGGACAGCTGCCCCCTGTTTTGTTCAGGGTCTCCATCTTGCCTGTCATCCACACCTGCATGAATGCCGGATATAAGTAGTTGAGAATAGTATTTTTTTTTATTCAAATTAAGTCTGGTAAAATAATGAATACTCCATAATAATTATTATTTTAGTGTGAACTAGGAAGCTGTGGTTGGAGTTCATCTCTACTTGTGGTTAATCCAACAGACTTGATAGGTCACTGTCATTGTCTGGAATCAAGGCCGTCATACACTATCCTCAGCAACGGGATTATACCCAATCCGCTATGAAGGAAGCGCGTGCCTGTGCGTGTGTGTGCTTTTGTGTGTGTGTGTGTGTGTGTGTGTGTGTGTGTGTGTGTGTGTGTGCGTGCGTGTATGTGCAAGGTTATATGCTTGTGTCTGTGTGTGTGTGTGTGTTTGTGTGTTTGTGTGTGTGTGTGTGTGTGTGTGTGTGTGTGTGTGTGTGTGTGTGTGTGTGTGTGTGTGTGTGTGTGTGTGTGTGTGTGTGTAAGCTTCTGTATTCTTGCATGTGTGTGTGTGTGTGTGAACAAGCTGATATGCAAGTGTGTTCATGTGTCTGTTAGTGTAAGGTTATAAGCGTGTGTGTGTGTGTGTGTGTGTGTGTGTGTGTGTGTGTGTGTGTGTGTGTGTGTGTGTGTGTGTGTGTGTGTGTGTGTGCATTTATGTAAGCCTCTGTTTTCGGGTATGCATGTGCATGAGTGTGTGTGGTTGTGTTGGTGTGTGCACATGTTTGTACACGATGCTTGTCTAGGCAACAGGCCAAGGGGCTGTTGGTGTAATCTGCGAGCTCATTCGTTAATGCCACACTCTGTTCCATCACAGTGCATTATGGGATGCCCGCTTTGCTTCCTCCTGCGATGACATCATCATCGCACACCTCTGTCCAACCATCATTGATACACAGAGTTCACATGTAGAACACTGTCTACAATCCCACATGCCCAATCAAATGTATTTTTATTTACATACAGATAATGCACAATGATGAATATAGATTATAGATTATGTATCTCAAAGGCTACGACCACAACCCTAATTTACTTGAGTGTTTTTGTCCATGTTTGTGATTAAAGGATCAGTGTCATTATTTTTGTGGTCGTGATTTCGGTAATGGGCTCCTTCCCCAAACCTTTGGCCTGGCTGGGCTCATAGTTCACTCTTTCTCTTGCAATGGTTTCCCATGGGTTCCTTTGACTCTTACTGGAGAGATGAGGCCATCATCTTCCTTTTAAGGATGATGTTTTAATGATGGTTTGTTCCTATGTTCCCCCTGCTGCCTCCTTTGTATCTTATATAACGTTGGTATTGATAGGCTGTATTAATTTCATTATGAAGCAATACAACGTTTGCCTGCTTGACTGTTGCGTGCATTCTCTGTTGAATACACTTATGTTGATCCCCTCTGATCTGCCTTTCCACTCATCTCCGCATTGTTAAACAGCTTTACACCGTTCTACACTGATTCTCTCTCTCTCTCTCTCTCTCTCTCTCTCTCTCTCTCTCTCTCTCTCTCTCTCTCTCTCTCTCTCTCTCTCTCTCTCTCTCTCTCTCTCTCTCTCTCTCTCTCTCTCTCTCTCTCTCTCTCTCTCTCTCTCTCTCTCTCTCTCTCTCTCTCTCTCTCTCTCTCTCTCTCTCTCTCTCTCTCTCTCTCTCTCTCTCTCTCTCTCTCTCTCTCTCTCTCTCTCTCTCTCTCTCTCTCTCTCCCCCCCCCCCCCCCCCCCCCCCCCACACACCACAAACTCACAACCATACACAATCGCTCCATGAAAGACACGCGCCTTCACGCCCCTCCTCTTTCGTCTCGCCTCTCCCTCCTCTCCCCTCAACATCTCCGGCTCGAGGGTGGATCGGACTCCGCGAGAGACAGGCAGCGAGGCGAGGTGACGCATCCATGGAGTGCCGCGCTCTCCTCCATCGTCCACTCCAGGATAGCTATACTCCGTTTGATGTTATCTAGCGCAGAGAGAGACCGCGCGTTTCACGCGACAAGGAACAGGGTCGGTTTGTTTGTGTTGTTGTAGTGTTATCGCCCCGTGGCGTGGTCGAATCTCCCGACTAAATCCCCCCCCCCCCCCCCCCCCCCCCCCCCCCCCCTCCGTCGTGTAGCATAACTTTGCTTGTTCACGAGACCTCACTCCGTACCGTAGCCCCCCTTCCGCGCGCTCACCCCTTGACCACTTCTGTACTTGTGTGTCACCGAAACCCGGGCTCTAAAGCGCGGGAACACGAGAGAAGAAGGCAATGGACGGCTCGGTGGCGGGAGGGATCATGCCTGACATGTCTTTCGGACTGCGAGGTCACGCGCTCCCGGTGATGCCCAACCAGCGCAAGACGAAAGCCAGACGGAAAAAGCGAAAGGAGTTGTTCGCCTTCCAGATGTGCTTCATGGGGGCGCTGCTGGTCCTGGTGATGGGCATCAAGTCTCTGGCACGCAAAACAGGTAGACGTTTATTCACGGTGTTGTGCATCGCAGCCTGATTGTGATTTGTTCAGCACGTTAACTAAAGTGTTATTTTTGACTTATTTGGTTTCATTCTAACGTTTTTGCAGAGGACTCACAAGGAAGGAAAAACCCGTAAACAATTATGTTTTAATGAGATGGCTTAGCGTTTGAAATGAGCCGACTTCAAACCAAATGTGGTTTATTCAAGTCATGCTGGTTTTGAAAGGCAAATTATTATATAGGTATGAACGAATATGATGTATAACGTCCTCATTTCAGACAAGGCCATCAAATAAATTATGTTGGTATATTAATGCAATGTCAATCACAATTTAATGGATTCTATTTTGCATAACTAAAAGCTTGCGCTATGAGGAGAATTATGAAAGCCACATATTTAGCACCCTCAGATCGATAGATCACCTTTGATCCGCCTCTGCAGGTATGATCAAGATCAAGCAGTGGAATTAGGTTTGATTTTATTTCTCCAAGTATCGGGATTTCTGAAACCCTGAAAAAAACAAACACATTTGACATTTCTCCATGGAGCCGGTCCACTTAGGCTAATGGGCCTCTAATCAATATTTATGAACATGATCAGCTGTGTCCCAAGGCCGGAAACCCGAGAACCAAGGAAGCAAACCAATGATGTCATTGAAAATACTAACACTGCTAAGGCACGTCCCCCGCAACAATGTAAAGGTGATACTGTTCCCTCGCTGTGATTGTCTTTCACACTATTGATGACACCAAAACTACTCTGCAACGTTCTTCACTTCTCCAAGCCATACTCATTCCATATGTGCTGGAGTATGTTGTTCATGCTACACCAGTGGCAACCACTATACCAGTGCCAACCACTACACCAGTGCCAACCACTACACCAAAGTCAAAGTCAAAGTCAGCTTTATTGTCAATTCCAAAATATGTGCCAGACAAATAGAGGAATTGAAATTCCATTTGTCTCTGACCCACGGTGCAATAACCAGTGCCAACCACCACACAAGTGGCAACCACTACACCAGTGGCTACCACCACACCACTTACAACCACTACACCAGTCGCAACCACTACACCAGTCGCAACCACTACAGGAGTTGCGACGGCTACAAAAGTTGCAACCCCAAGTGCTATACCAGTTGCATTAAGGTTTATAATAATATACATTGAACATTGCTCTTTGGACAAACATCTCAAAGTTAATTACTTTAAAGTTATTATCTCCTAATTAGATTTTGAATGATGTGTTCTGTTTGGTAGCTCTTTTTGTGGATGCAGGATCAGAAATCTATCTAATGGTACTTTTTGTAGAGAGAAAGGTCATCATGATTGAAGTTCGACCTTATCTTGCCCATGTGACTTCATTCCTTTATTCATTGGCCTGTCAATGTCATGGGTTTATGAGACAGAAGCTGGGACAGTTTGGGACATGTAGCCACATTGGAAAAACATATAGTATCTGATATCTTTCTCTCAGCACCCTCTGCCTATAGAATGGGCCAATTAGCCATGAATAACCCATAACACCAAAGCTCTCAAGCTGCTCTTTTTTTGAAGAACACAGCCACACAGGCATGTGACATACACGTACGCACCCACACACAATGACGTGTGCGTTTGTGTTTGCATGTGTGTTTGTGTGTGTGCGTGTGTGCGTGTGTGCAAATCCTGTGTCCAACGTCTACCTCATCTGCCCTTGCCCTCCAG
>NC_044062.1:16873049-16898049 GCF_902167405.1 Gadus morhua | reverse complement strand
CTTTCTGTCGTTCTTCCTTTCCTATTTTCTTTCTTTCTTTCTTTTCTTCAGCGTCTCTCGCTCTGTTGCTCTGTACCCCTCTACAGGGACTGTTGGCTCTTTACTTCATCCACAAAAACATGTTTTGTTTTGTTATTCGCAATACAAACAGACACACACACACACAAACACACACACACACACACACACACACACAGACACACACACACACACACACACACACACACACACACACACACACACACACACACACACACACACACATTCAAGTACACAACTTTCAAACACACACACACACACACACACACTGAAGCACACACATACACAGGCTGCATCTAATTCAGCTGCATCTGGGTCACCACTAAAAAACAACCATTCTCCCTCTCTCTGTCTCTCTGATCGTATCTCGCCATCTCCCCGTGCGCCCAATTCGCCACCATACGCCTCTTGCTCATTACTATCTGTGTCTGTTTGTATTTCTCTCATTCTTTCCCGCTCTCTGCTTTATCCCTCGCTCTTTCGGCCCCTCCACACCACCACCTCCCCTGTCTAGCTGTCACTCTCCCCCTCTCTCATCTTTATTCTCATTCCCTCCCTTCTCTCTCTTTCTGTCTTTATTTCCCCCTCTCTCACTCTCTCTATCACTTTTTCTGTCTCTATATCTTCCTTTTTCTCTATCACACTCCATTTTGGTCTCTTCAGGACCCCCACACATCATTATTTCAGCCTGTGACACCCCCTCCTGCAAACACACACACACACACACACACACACACACACACACACACACACACACACACACACACACACACACACACACACACACACACACACACACACACACACACACACACACACACACACACACACACACACACACACAAACACATTCCAGTGCCCTCCTCATCTCCTTCCTTCAGTTTTTAATGCGTATTTTTTGTGTATTTTGTTTGGCCAAATATTTCCAAATACAAACATTCCTGCTGAGGACACCATAATACTGACATCTGCACTGGTCAACGTTGGACGGATTTTACATTTGACGACTGAGCTCATGGGCTGTGTGTGTCAGTGTGAGTCTGAGTTCTTGAGGATGTCTGTTTGTGGATGTGCAGGCAGGTTGTGTACACCTGTGACTCTGCCATGGATGAGCTTTCATTCCATTAGTGTTCAGGTGGCTGAAGTTTTCTTTACATTAACACTTATGGATTGTCTTCCAGGCCATCATACTTCCTCTGAGATGCATTCAGTGTGCCATGTGCATACATGGCTACGGTGTACACACATGCTCCCATGTACATTGTATATCAAACTTAATGTTCAAACGGTGGGCTCGCTTTTCAATTTGACGGCTCGAGACAGCAGCACAGTTCTGCATCCGACAAGGATGTGTGTGTGTGTGTGTGTGTGTGTGTGTGTGTGTGTGTGTGTGTGTGTGTGTGTGCGCACGCGCGTGCGTGTGTGTGTGTGTGTGTGTGTCTGCCTGCGTGTGTGTGTGTATGTGTGCAGTAGATCCCACTCTCTGCTGTTCCTCCATCAGGTGTGTACTCTCGTGCATGGTGGCGTCCAGGAGCACCTCATTATGGGAGCCTTTTCCGTGTCTATTTACTTGGCTGCTCGCGGGCCTCGTGACAGCCAGCTGGGGGTTTGATATATGGCTCTGTGTGTTTTCTCCTGTTGCGGGCCATACTCTAATAGGGCTTGTCATAACTACAGGCTTTACATCCCAGGGAAATATGTGTTGGCCTCATTCCTGTCTCAGTGTATATCTCTTACCATTTAGTCTTGCGTTGACTGGAATTGATGGGAAAGATGTGGGGGGTGAACAGCGGTGTGTGTGTTTGTGTTTGTGTGTTTGTGTATGGGGATGGGGGTGAAAAGTGGTATGTGTATGTGTGTGTGTGTTGGTGTCTAGGTGTGTGTGTGTGGGTGTGTTTGTGTGCGTGGGGGTTTGTGTGTGAGTGTGTTTGTGTGCGTGGGGGTTTGTGTGTGAGAGTTAAGATGGATTGATGGATGGACAGATGGATTGGAGTTTGATGCATGATATTTGTTGTGTTTTGCGGTGTGTTGCTGCTTTGGAATGTTGTGTTGTGGTGCGATGTGTGTTTTTGTTACTGTGTTTGTGTGTGTTACTATGTCTGTTTGTGTGTGTGGGTATGTGTGAGAGTAGAGATGGATTGGTGGTTGAATAGTTGGGTATACAGATGGATATATTGATGAATTGACTCTGATTTGTCGATCGGTTGGTTGATAAGTTTGTGAGTGGTTCATTGATTTATTGATTAATCGGTTGAATCATTGTTTTTTGTTGGTGAACAATTCAAGCATTGATATAACTGGACAAAACAAAACCCACTGAAGGGGGATTTCCATGCACCTAACGATCAAAATAAGTTAATTACAGCGTTGCTGCAGAACAACCCTACCCATAAGCCTATATGTACTAGAAGTAAAGACAACGTTGTCTGTCCTAGTGATGGTGAAATGTGTCTTCTCTTGAGGCTTCTACTGCTGTGGCCCCATGGTTGGCTGACACAATAGGCTGACTGCTGCAGTCACTCAAAGTACTCATTCTGCCATTGTGAATGAACACACTCCTGTTTTGGTAATACCATACCATCCATTATAACCGCAGGGGGGCCCTCTGACACACACGCACGCTGGTAGAGCAGACACAAAGAAAACGTATCACACACAAAGAGTTTGAGTGGTGCTTTAATGTGAGAGAAATGGCTCCTAGCTTTAACCGTTGACATCAATCCTCTGTGACATTTAATTTTCAGTACACATGAAGAGTGGAAGGATAAACAAATACAAAAAACATAGATATTCTGAAGATCTCAAGAGGACTGTCAAGTTAATTGCAAGTGATTTACAGGAGGAGAGCATGGAATTAAACTAAGCAAGGATGTGGCCAAGGTTTGTCATACTACTAATGAGTCTTTGGTCACTAGTTCACACCAAAGACTTTGGAGTCTTTGGTGTGAATGCATTTCCCAAAATATATTTCGATTTTTTACCCGATTAGAGATGGTTCATTTCCAATGTGAACTTAGAAAATGTGAACCGAACATCCTAGGTTGGAGAAGGTTTTGTTAGGGTAAGGATTTTATAATTATTGGTCAGACAGCAGAAGTAAAGGCAGCCAGAGTTTAGAGCTGTATGGCGGTGCTGCTCCACGGGGAAAAGGCTACTGTGGAGGAGGGCCTGGGTGGCAAATTAGACTGAAGATAGTTATTATGCACCATGGGATTAATGTTTGACAACTTTATTGAAGGCTTCCTAGTATACAATTATGTCATGTGTTGTGTGGGGGTGTAAACCATTCCCTTTAATACATGCCTAAGAAGCAAGTGGTCCAGTATTCCTTCTTAAATCCCAGCGACATTTGGTGGAATTCTTACCCAAAACCTGTGCTGGACAGAACACACACCAAGATATATAATGGGCAGTTGAATTCAAACGGTTCCTAGGGACTGTGCCTGATTACTATTTCAAGCTGAAGCAGACCCTGATTGGACACTGGTATGGGTCTCGTTATCATAGAACACCCAATCACAGCCAGCACATAGCCTATTCATAACACATCTGCAAAATGTCGGGAACTGGCAGCACTTTTTAAGCTACAAACAAACGAATAACCAATATGTATGACAGTGTACATTTTAGTGGCATTAGAGTCTACACATTCATTCTCTAGAAATGTGGACATTCAGTTGACAGCCAAAACCAGGTCTGTGCTTACAAGTCTGTTAGCAACTTTTATCTCTGTTTTATTTCTGGTCGTATCTGCTTCGCCTCACATGTTCAATCATTATCATTAAATCTGGAGATAAACAACGACGGATGTGTGCTCACACACACATACACATGATACACACACACACGCACGCACGCGCGCGCGCGCACGCACACACACACACACACACACACACACACACACACACACACACACACACACACACACACACACACACACACACACACACACACACACACACAGGATGTTACACAGAGCTTGTGTTGATGGATGAGCAAGTGTGAGCCAGGGTCAGTGAGTTTGTCTGTGGGCCATGGACTGTATTAGATCTATCTGTGATTAAACATTACAAACCATTATGTTCGCCCTCTGTGTCTCTACCTCTCTTTTCCTCACTCTCTTCCAGCCCTCGCTCTTCTCTCATTCTCTCTCGCATAGCTCTCCCCTCTTTCTTCCTCCCTCTCTGTCTTTATCTCCCGCTGTCTCTATTTGTCGTCTATCTCTCTCTCTCTCTCTCTCTCTCTCTCTCTCTCTCTCTGTCTCTCTCTCTCTCTCTCTCTCTCTCTCTCTCTCTCAATCCTTGTCTCTGTCGCTCTACCTCTTTTCACCTTTGTACCTCATATCTCTGTCATCACTCTTCATCTCTCTCCCTCCCTCTCTCTGTATCTATCTCTCTCCCTCCCCTTCTTTCTCCCCGTCTCTTTCTGTCATTCTGTCACTCACTTTTCATCTCCTTCTCCCTCCGTCTCTGTATCTCCCTCTCCATATCCCTCTTCGTCTCTCTCTCTCTCTCTCTCTCGCTCCCTCTCTCTCTCTCTCTCTCTCTCTGTCTCTCTCTCTCTCTCTGTCGCTCTCTCTCTCTCTCTCTCTCTCTGTCTCTCTCTCTCTCTCTGTCGCTCTCTCTCGCTGCCTCTCCTTTGGTGACGCTCTCCTGCTCCCTAAATACACCAAGGCTAATTCATCACTGGGCCCAGCGCTCCTTTTAGTCTCCTCCGCCGTCGTGTGTATTCTGGGATGTTCACTGAGCTCCGAGAGAATAATGAACACTGAAGAGGGAGAGACACACACACACACACACACACACACACACACACACACACACACACACACACACACACACACACACAAGTACACACACAAAGTGGTGGAGCGGGAGAGAGAGGGGCAAGAGGGATCTTCATCCTTCAGAAACATCCTGAGCGATGTATAAGTAACACTCTCTGCCCCCTTCTGTTCCGTGTAACACTGGTCCATATTCATTTCCTCATGATTGTCTCTGCCGTTCCATTGCTCACCTTGACTTGTTCCTGTGCTCATCACTTATATCCCCCTCTACGTTGATGTGGGAGATGATGGCACATTTGGCTCACACACATCCCAGCATGTATTCTCTTTCGGAAACCCTTGGTTCCACTTGAGCATTAAAATGATATGAAATGTCCTCACATTCATTTTGATTGATTTTGGATTCATTGAACTCAAGTGAATTGTCACTGTGAGTCATTGTTACTCCAAAAGTAAATCCTTAATACACAATAAACAGGAGCTAATTGTATAGGTAGGTATAGGTTGCTATATTTTATATTAAGGCTATACCTGTAGGACTGTAATGTCCGACAGGGGAAAAAGAAGGGGGGGAGGGATGGAGAGAGGGAGGGAGGGAGGGAGAGCGAGAGAGAGAGAGAGAGAGAGAGAGAGAGACCCTATAAAAGTCCTCATTAGGCGTTTGATTTATGAGCTTGGCAGAGAGCCTTACTATACCTCTCCCTGGTGATGTGCAGTCCTCCCGATCTCAATGCTTTACTGAAGAGTCCCTTGCCCCCTTTCAGCAGTTCCCCAAGTCTCACATGGCTCTGCTTCACTGGTAGTTTATTTAAAAAAGTATTCATCTAGTGCTTAAAAAACACACAAGTCACATCAGCAAACACACAGGTAGTTTCGAGTTGGTGACGTCTTTGTCAAGAGACATCCTCAGACACTTTGCAGAAACAGAGCTGGATGTATCTTCAGTGGTGGGTAAGGCCATCCTGGAGGTTTTATGTGATATGTGGTTGATGTCCTCCTAATGGACGGTGCATGCTGGATCGCAGCACCTGGCCAAAAGGAGCACAAAGACGTCTATGGCTGTTAGTCGTCAGAAGACTGTCTGCACCACAGCTCTGTGCCTAGACAGGCCAGTGGTTGAGCAGGGCATTAGGGTCACCGAGTGGACACATCAGCAGATGTGTCCACTTCTGTGGACACATCTGTGTTTACTGCCACGGACAGACAACATGATTATGAAAGTGTACCGTGTGGGCATTCACAGGAGTGAAATTATTAAGCAGGGAAAAAATATCTAAGTTTAGCGCCCAAAGCACATGGGCGCAATTTAGTTAGTAAATTCTGTCAATTTTATAAATTCTGATAAACAAACGTATTTTGTGTCCTTCCAGCGACACGGCAGTGTGCCTTGGGCTTTAGAAGTGTCTGGTGTTCATCTCTTTTTATACGACACAGTGTTAGTGTTGAGTGGTAATGTCCTTGCCAGATGTACAGATAAAAATCCAAACATTAAACCGTGTGTGTTCGACGTTGTCGCCCGCCATCTTATCTCCCAGCTATTTGATGCACGTCTGGGTAGCTTCGTCCAGGCATCAAGGGGAGCCTACGGAGTCTTGTGCGGGGCCCGGTGGAGTGGGTGAGTGACAGTATGAGTGCAGGACCCTGCAGTGATTGGCCCTTATAGAACCTCTTTTGTTCTGCGGGAACAATAGCAACACTCTGGCTGCACCTCACGGCGGCACTTAGCAGAGCACAATGGAAACCCGCTAAGGCTTTTAATTACGCAGATCGGATCTATCAAACCGTCGGATTTGCTGCTCCGTACAGAGAAACGATCGAATCACGTTCACAAGCACCCTTGTATTTTTTTGTGTGTGTGTTTGCGTGTGTATGTGTGTGTGTGTGTGTGCTCACAGAGTTGGAGTGAAGCACTCATTATTAGAATAGTAAATATTATTTATTTTGTGAAGGCGAAAAACACCCCAGATATCCATCTTCCTATCATCTCAGCCTCGGAGATAATGAGTGGAACTGCCAATTTATCCAGAGAATGATCATTATTCACTGTATAATAATAGCGTGTGTGTGTGTGTGTCTGCGTGTGTGTGGCACAGAGAGCATACAGAGCATAATCTTAAACTGGTCTGTTTAAGGTTATCTGTTGAATTCAGAGTATTGGTTTTGGTCGCAAGGACAGAGGCAAAAAGATACGTGGCTGCAGTGCTGCTCCGTCGCAGTGCTCTGTTCAGGCTTTTGTCTAAAAACGATTGTTCTGGGGTTGACATCAGCGGCTGACATTTTGGGCATCCCTCCAACTGTGTTTCTCTGAGGTCTGGTTAAACGTGTCCGCAAACCATTTGATTTACATTCACCCATTCCCAAACAACATGTCAAATAAACAGAAACCGTATCACCAAACAGAACAGATATACATGTAATGAACGTGGACATAATGTTTAGCTGTTGAACTGATTAAAGGAACAAATTGATGATAATTGATAATGATAATTGCAATCACCATCAGTATGTGGTTCTCGGATCCACTTGTTTAATACATAGGTCTCTAGATTGTGATTAAATGGGCCGCATGCAAATGCTTAACTTAGTAGCATAGTGTTGTATAAATATGGACTCATGCTGTCTCATTGTTGCCAGTATTTGTCATGTCCATTCTTTATTCGTATGCTTTTCTGAAATCAAAAATCAAGTGATTGTCGACTTACGCTTAACTGACATAATGTTGATAGCTGATACTCAACGGATACTAAATTCATGCTCAACCTTAGACTATCCAGGTGGAGTGTTACCCATAAAGGTACTTTACAAAATGAAACATGACTTGACTTTGTATTGCAAGCAGTGGAGAGACAAAAAGAACAATGTTGTATTTTTCAACAACATGAATATCAGCCCTAAATGAGCAGCGCTTGGGGTTCCAAGATCAACATGTGGACGTGCACTTTTGGCCAAGAGGTGTGCAGGCTGCTTGCCAAGGTATAGTGCCAAGAACAACAGCCTGTTCACCTTGTGTGGCTCAAGCGACAATGTTTCCTGGCTCAATACACTTCCTGCAGTATCAAACATGATGCATTCAGGAGCGGCCATCTTGTTTTTTTTGCACATGGGTTTCATATACCTATTCAAGCTTCAATAATCCCCCACCCCCTATTCTCTCTCCAAACAAAGCAAGCGTATTCTGTGTAGCATTGTGTCATGTCGTTAACAAATGAACCATGGATACCATTTAGCATTGTGAGAAATGTATTACAAGACAGCGATAAACCATTCCCATCTCCCAATTGTAATCACATGTAAGCCTGTGATTAATCAATCTGACTGTAAACATGACTTATTGTGCAAGCAAGGTTGTAGTTTACAGCAACACAAACAGTACAATTGTAATTGTAAGTCTGCAGGAAACGGCGGTCTAAATATCAGGCTTTTACTTTGAAAGCCAGATGATTGCTGTGTTCTATTTCAGCCCTCTCCTTCTGCGCCTTTATGTGATTTGCATGATTAATATGCATATACTTTGCGTTGCGGTACATTATACAGACACTGCAGTATTCTTTGTGTATCTTTTCAGTGTCAGGCAGGTACCTTGTTTTGCTTTTGGGTCGTTTGTAGTACTTTCTGATATCCATTTGTTTTACCAAGTCCATATGAAATCCTCCAGGTGTTTTATCTACATGCAACCGCCCTTACTTAGCCCATGCTGTGGTCAGTGTTAGTTTTTCACAATGGCGATACACTGGCGATAACACACACGTATACACGCAAATAATATTCTGCCATTTGGGAATAGATGTTGTGTCTATCTGCTCTTGGGCAACTTGGACAATCCAGGCCGATTACATAACCATGGAGTCTCTCGTCATCGGAACACTGCAGAGGTGATAGGGACTAATACTGTACACACGTGTGTGTGTGTGTGTGTGTGTGTGTGTGTGTGTGTGTGTGTGTGTGTGTGTGTGTGTGTGTGTGTGTGTGTGTGTTGGAGATGCTCGTTCTGAAACATTCAACAGCTATCTCCTATCCAGCTTCATTTCAACCAACACACTCCTTCTCCCCGTCTGTTTTGTCGGTCACATGCAGACCCTGTGTATACTTACCATGTATCAGCCCTGCAGCATTCGGATGTTCAGTTCTCAAAGTTAGATTTCCTTTCATTGGAAAACGTCGGTCTTGTCTTTTTGAGGCTCCAGGCTTGATTGTGTTAATGGAGTTACTCACCCCCCGACTCACTCATTCACTGACTTTAGAATGAATGAACATCAATGTGAATCCTTGAAGTTGAAAGAGCCCTCGGTCAAAGCAGGGGCCCAGTCCACATAATGCCTTTACAAAGCCATGACGGTCGCTTTCATCAAAGCGCCATCCATCCACACACTGTGTACAAAGAGCTTTGCATACTTAGACTTCTCCGTCACATGTGAATTTTTGTACAGTATGGAATTGACCAGGCACGGTCATCAAGTACGCAATCCGCCAACTTCATACATCCCCTCGCCATATTGACAAATCGATGTGAAAATGCTTGACTCCTGCTGGCGTGCATGTGCGTGAATGTGTCTGTTGCTGTTAAAGGAGGCGGCAGGAGGGAGAGAGAGAGAAAGGGGGAGAGAGAGAGCGTATTTGCTCAGGTGTGTGTGTGTGTGGGTGTGTGTGTGTGTGTGTGTGCGTGCGTGCGTGTGTGTGTGTGTGTGTGTGCGTGTGGGCAGCTGCTAGTTTACAGCACACTGATCCCTGCTGATCCACAGTCTGCCGTCACCCTTAGTTATTGATCAAGGGGGGGAGGGGAAGGGGAGTTGATCTGACGCTGGAGACGTGAATCCACAAGGAATGATGGAAGGAAGGGAACATGAAAGTCAAGACATTATGGATAGATGGTTGATCAGCTGATGATGGATCAATTGATGGATGATTGATGGGTTGAATGGATCAATGGATGATGGATGTATGTTGACGGATAGATCGACCAATCTTTCAATGTATGAATGATTGACAAATGGATGGTGGTCACAAGACTAATAGATGAATGGAAAATACAAGGGTTGAAAAAGTAGCAAACATGAAAACGAAAAAGAGGAATCAATCCATCAATCAATTACTACCCTGTTTTCCATCTACAATTTTCTTCACTGATGAATTCCAAATCATAATTGTTTCCATATCCACACCAGCCAGTGTACTCTGGAATACGATGTGGGCTGGAGCAGTAAAGTAGCCTCGATAGAGTGCTTCATATGACGTCTAATGCTGTTGCTCTCTCATGTGCCATGTTCCAGCAGCCATTAATAGCAAAGCCTCTCGATTCATCCCTTCTCAGGGGACTCGGCTCTAGCAAAAATGTAAATACGCACGCACGCGCACACACAGGCACACGCACACACGCACACGCACGCACACTTACACAGGCACTTGTACTGTAGTTAGACGTGTGATGGGTGATCTCTGGTACACGTTGCACACAGATCCATAAGCATACACACACGGTTACCATGGGCAAGTGTGCAGTTACACCAAGGAACATACACACACACCTGGCACGGGCAGCTAATGAAGATAAAGCACCTAATTATGGATGACAACCAGGGAGAGATGGGCGGCCATACTAAGTGACGGTATGGGGTTGGCTGGGCCCTATAGACAGAGGACAGCGGTGATATAGGACACAGCGGGTGGTGCTGACGACTCTACTGTATGTGATTGTGTGTGTGTTTGTGTGTGTGTGTGTGTGTGTGATTGTGTGTGTGTGTGTGTGTGTGTGTGTGTGTGTGTGTGTGTGTGTGTGTGTGTGTGTGTGTGTGATAGAAAGAGAGACAGATTGATTGAGAGTCGAGGGTACATGAACTAATGGTGAGATGGTCAAGGACATGGACGTGTGGATGAAGGAATGAAAAAAGGGTTAACTGACCTTCTTTCCAATTCCCATGTTGTTCCGGAATTTCCCCCATTTTCCCGAAGCATTCCATATGTACAAAGTAGCGCAAGCGTGTTTGAACACACTGCCACTCACACACGCACGCACACACACGCACACACACACACACACGCACCCACACACACACACACACTGCTGGCCTAGATCTCTGTGGTGGCCGTCTTGCAGGGTCAGCGTATCTTCATATCTTGGCAGGCTGACACCATACAGTCTGAGATCTAGGAGAAATCTGGCTCCAAGTAGAACACACGTTTTGTCACCTAGTAACCTTATCTCTCTCTCTCTCTCTCTCTCTCTCTCTCTCTCTCTCTCTCTCTCTCTCTCTCTCTCTCTCTCACCCTCTCGCTCTCTCTCTCTCTCTTGCTCCACACATTTAAACTCTACCCTTTCTCTCGCTTAAAGCCATTCTCTTTCTCACTCATAGATACACACACATACACACGCACACTTTTTTCACACTGTAAAAAAAACAGCTCAGGACTCACCTTTTCGGTCTGACCGATGAAGAGCTTGGTTGCAAAACCGCTGGCCTGGCTATAATGCTTTTAAAGAAGAAAATAAATCGTACATCTTTGAACCGACTGGGAATAAGTGAGGGCTTAAAAGTGAGATGAGGTGTGTGTGTGCGTGTGTGTGTGTGTGTGTGTATGTGTTTGTAATAAGATGGTTGCATTCAGCCCTGTGGCGAGGTCTTATATCGCAGTTCCATTCAGGACGATTTACTGCTTTCAGGACGATGACGATGGCGATGTGATTATGATGCGCTTATGACGTATTCCCGTTCCCTGTTACGATGTAGAACACCCCACCCCATCCCCCAACCCATGTCACCCATTACGTCCATGTCACATCATCGCCATAGTAACCACATCACCGTCGATGCACTCTGGTCCAGTGGATCGCTGGCCAAACATAACATACGCCCGATCTCTGTCTGCACTGCGTTTCTGGGCACAGAAGCAGCTACATAAACTGTGTGTGTGTTTGTGTGTATGTGTGTGTGTGTGTGTGTGTGTGTGTGTGTGTGTGTGTGTGTGTGTGTGTGTGTGTGTGTGTGTGTGTGTGTGTGTTTGTGTGTGTGTGTGTGTGTGTGTGTGTGTGTGTGTGTGTGTGTGTGTGTGTGTGTGTGTGTGTGTGTGTGTGTGTGTGTGTGTATGTGTGTGTGTTCCTGTGTGTGCACCACCTAGCATCTGCGCGTATGTGATTGTGTATGTGTTTCTCTGTCTGTGATTGCGTGATTATGTGTGTGTATCTGTGTCTTTGACTTTTGTGTGCGTGTGTGTGTGTGTGTGCGCGTGTTTGCGATCAGTCAGGGGGAAAGACACACTGCCTCCTGCTGTGCACTCTGTGCCTCCACTAATGGAGGGCAAGAAAAGAGAGATAGTCTGGGGTGAACGAGCACGAGTAAGGGTTGAGATAAGCCAGGGAGAGAGAGAGAAAATAACAAGAGAATTCATTGAGGTGTTTTGAGGTTGTGAGCAGCCGACTTGGTGTGTTTAGACACTGCACACATACACATATAGGATCTCAGAAAAACACATAGACACATACGCAGACACAACGACATACACACACGCTAGAGCTGGCCCATATGGAATCATCTATTATTATAAGCAATAGCACCACAAAAGCGGAATATAAATCTTCATATGAAATTACATCACAATATTTATTCAAAATCAATTCAAACATTTTAAACCCAATGTACAATATTGTATATTGTTGACCATGGCATTATTAATACTATTTCAATGATGTGTAATACTATGCTAAATCTTGTATTTCATTCTTTCTTGTGCTTACCCAAATTCATCATCAACAACCAAATGTTTCATCTTGAAATCTTCCATGATGATTCAATACAACAAGGAGATAGGTTTATGTAGTTGAATATATATATATATATATATATATATATATATATATATATGTAAAAGATATTGACTGGGTCAATGAGCATGTCGCTCTATACCTCTTAGCTAGAACCATCCATAGCACCATGCTGCCCTCAACGTATTGCAATCTTTCATCTGTTTCCAAGGCGATGACAACATGGCAAATAGAGGGAATAAATCATTGACATGTCTATCTCCTACTCTCTCCTTTCCTCAAAATAATCGGCTTCACTCACTGGTCCACAGCAGGAGGTGGGAGAGAAGAGGAGAAGATTGCTTTATAGAACAGGCTTGTTGATTATCTACCAGGGCTTGCCGCAATACATACTTTCAATATTCGGAATACCGTTAGGTTTCCCAACGAATACCAAAATGTTTGTAGAATTTCTTATTCATTCATAGTGCAAATCTTTCCCTTTCTGAATCGGAGCCGGAGGAGACAAATGCTGCAGAATCGTGTTTTAAGCAATTGATCCTTAATTCCTTTTCATTACTAATGTCATTTTAATAACTAGGAGACCACGAAGGATGCTCCGTGGACGCCAGGGGCTTTCACTCATTGCTCTGACTCGGTTCAGACAGGGCTTCAATGTTATGAAGACACACTGCTCCCTTAGTATAAGAGTAGACCTAGCTAATCATCGAAAAGGAAATGGTTGGTATGAACATTGTGCAAAAGATTAATGAAAGTGCACGGCAGTATACGCTATTCCCCCAATGAGAACTCACACAACTGCTATTTTTCTATTCCTGTTTCTTTTTTATCCAACCTGGAATGAGTAGTATGTAGAATTTTTAATATATATTTATTCTTATTTAAATATTGAAAGAGATGCTAAATACGTCAATGAGTAAAACCCTTCTAGATCTTCGAATATATCAATAAATACATTTGTTCCGTTTTTTGAGCTTACAAATAATCCTTTTAATTTTTTATACATTTATCCCAGCGATAGTTTGCCTACACCAGTCTGTTAAATTATTCATTATTCATTGAATTATTTCATCTCCAAATTATATTCATCTTGTCTTCCCAGATATCAGAAGGGTAGCACTAGTATTCTGGTAAACATAAACTCCCATAGTCATCACACTGCACATCAGTCAAGTCAACATCGAGTGATACCACTGATCGCATCAGCATTCTTGAAAGCAGTGCACATTTTGCAATTTATTTATTGACAGGGATAGAGCTATTAGCAGTGCATACATTTTTACTTGCACTGGGCTGCATTAGCCACTGATTTCTAGACACCTGGATACCGGTTGAGACAGATATGACTATACCATCAGATTGTTGTATGGAATCTACATTAGTTTGTCGCTTTGCCAGATGTTTTTACTTTTCAAGAGTGCGTCACGTTCAAAATGTAATGTTGAGAAGTGTAACGTAAATATATCATGTAGGACAATACAATGTGGGCACTGGGCACACAGAGGCACAGTGCAACGGGTCTGTGTATAAGGTCATGGAGCGAAAGGTCGTCTCACCACCGCGTCTGTGCTAAAAATAGCCTATCCCGCAGCCTCAAGGTCACGAAGCGAGCAGGAGCTGTGGCTCAAATCCCTTCTCTGGTCTCCCCTTGTACCGCCGACCACCTCCCAGTGCGCATCCTCAAAAATTAATTCGATGCACTCCTTTGCTGTGTGTATTTGTGTGCGTGTGTCAGTGTGTCGGTGTGTTTGTGTGTGTGTGTGTGTGTGTGTGTGTGTGTGTGTGTGTGTGTGTGTGTGTGTGTGTGTGTGTGTGTGTGTGTGTGTGTGTGTGTGTGTGTGTATATAGATATCCACGCTGATGCTATTTATAGACTGCAGCCCCCGCCCCCCACACCCCGCCATGGGGGCCCCTGTTGCTTTGAAGGACAGGAGGGACAGGGAGGAGAAGGAGGGGGAGGAGGAGGAGGAGGAGGAGGAGGAGGTGGTGGTGGTGGTGGTGGTGGTGGTGTGTGTGGGGGTGCTATGGGAGTGGGGGTCCCTTCAGGAGACCATGACCCAGATGACAGTGGAAGCATTGCGCTCGGCACGGCGCTTCTGACGCACTAATGCCAGCCGTAGGATGGCGGTCCCAGCAGCCGTCAGATGCTGTACGCCTCATCAGGCCCTATACCTCCTGAGAGCGAGGGGAGGGGGAGACGCGGGAGGGGGGGGAGAGGAGGGGGGCTGATGGAGAGGGGAGGGCTGGAGGGAGGGAGGGAGGAGAGGAGGGGGGCTGATGGAGAGGGGAGGGCTGGAGGGAGGGAGGGAGGGAGGGAGGGAGAAGAGGAGAAAATTGTGGGAGAGGGGAGGGAGGGAGGGAGGGAGTTGGGAAGGTTGAAAGAGGGGAGGAGGAAGGAGAGGGAGGAAGAAGAGGAGAGGACGGAGGAAGATGGAGAGGAGAGGGAGGGAGGGAGGGAGTTGGGAAGGTTGAAAGAGGGGAGGGAGGAAGGAGAGTGAGGGAGAGGAGGATAGAGGGAGAGGGAGAGGGTGACAGAAGAGGGAAGGAGGGTGGGGGGAGAGAGGATGAAGGGGGAGGGAGGAGAGGAAATGACGGAGGGAGGAGAGGAACGAGAACGACGGCACACGACCAAGCCTGGCGATGTACATCTCGCTCTCCGCTGAACTCTGTGGTTCCAGCTCTTTGATGATGAATACCGCCTCTTCCTCAGCTCCATCTTCATCTTCTTCGTCTTGATGATGAGGATTATAATTATTGCATCAACGATGATGATGATGCAATTCTGTGCTCTCTAATGTAAACCACATCCATTGCAAACCTACAGGAAAGCGGGAGGCTTTACAGGGAGGGATCCTATGGAAGCAGCTAAAGAGCTGAGTGTTACATTGGCCCGAGGTCATTTCATTGATGTTCACCAGGGCCCTTCCTGCTGGGACCTCTGGTGCCGTCGTTAATGCTCTTCCTGGAGCTGAGCTGGACTCACTGGAGTGTTGAATTTCAACCATGTCCTCTGTATCTCTTTTGCTGCCCCTCCTAACCCGTCTGTCTGTCTGTCTGTCTGTCTGGCTGGCAGGGTATGGAGGCTCCAGCTCACTGGTGATGATTGAGGAGGAGGAGCGGAACGGAGACACCAGGTGGGAGAGCCGACACCTCCTCCAGAACTTCTACGACAACGCTTCAGACCTCGTCCCTGAGGCTGAATCCAAGAACTGCACTGAACCGGGTAAGAGGAGCATGTAGGCTGTACCACATAAAGAACAAGCACCCGGATGCCATGTCTGAGACTTTCCGTCTTTAAAAGCGATCACCTGATCAAAATGTGGCAAAAAAATTAAAGCTAACAGAAAATATAGATCAAAAAACATTGAAAGGTCAGCACCTCTAAATGGACGGCGCTTCCAAACATGGCGTGAAAGTTCATTTAGGCAATGGAGCGCCGAACCAAATGGAAAGCACCACTATCTTGTATTTCACCTCTGCATTTTCTTCTGAAAAGATTAACCGGGTTAATGGGTTGTGATCTATCAAGAGCAAAATGAACCTAAATCGACACATCCCTAGTTTACTTTTCATTGAATATGCGTAAGCACGTGCCTTACTGAATGCACAGACGACTACTGCGCTCCAGAGACACACTCGCAGCGATCACAAGAAGGAGTTGACTGGGCCGCACTACCTGGTCTTTACTAAGCCTGGTCATAACTGCTTAGGTCTTTGGTCCATTCTCTACAATAAACCTTAAGTCGGTTGCACCATCCAACTCACGCCTAGTCTTAACTACGCCCGGTCTTAACTACGCCCAGTCTTAGAACAATCTCCCGCCGTCTTGCTAATTTGTAGATGATTCATTTGCAATTAATTTGCGTCAACATTATGGAGGATCTAATGAAAAGAAAAGGCCACTGAATGGACATTGAGATCCAACATTCAACAGAGCTGTGCAGCCACCACAAACATTCCAATGTTGTAACAAACAAGAAAAAGCAGTCAACTCTGGAAGGAATCACGGAGGCGTTTAATAATTGTTCGGTGACGGCTCGTCAATTATTAAAGATAGGTGACAGCTCCTCAATAAGTTCAAACAGATCTCTCCTACGGAATGGAAACCTCTCAATCAGCGCCTCCTAGTTTTATATCTCTAATGTATTCCTTCTGTTTCTAAGAATTCTACCGTATAAATGCCTGCTTGTTGTAAATACGATACATGATACGCACCATTGTGAAGCAGTGTTGCTACTGGAGAAACAGCCCAGATTTGGCTTCACGCCTGCTTCTTACTAGGCGTAAGATTTACGTCCAGTCTTTGTGATAGGAAAGCTTAAACCTTGGTGCAAAAAGGATGGTGTCACCATTAGGTTGTGCAACCGTGATTTCACACCTGAGCTGTTTTATCCACTTAATTCAAACCTGAAACCGTTCCCCTGATAGTATGGTTTGTTTGGGGTGGTGTGGATGCTCAATAAAACTCGTCCGAACAAACAAAAACTGGTCCCCTTGTAAACTGAGCTCTCGAATGGCTTCTGAGTAATGGCTCTGGTTTTGTTCGCTTTCGGTGTGTAAGTATTCTGAAAGTTTCAACTTCACCCATTACTCGGACCGAGTCTCTACTGAACTATAACCTATCGATGTGAAAGCAACTCAACAGCCGAACAGTTTTCCGTGACGAAATTCTTTAAAACCAACCCTGATGTCAACAACGAGGAGGAGACCCACGGAGAGTAAAATATGAATTTTCGCACGTACCTCTATTACATATTGCCGTTCAATTTTACATTTGACTGGTAAATTTTATCTTATCAGCTACGTTGGCTGGCGAAAGAAATGGCAAGAGGAGTGTGTGTGTGTTTGTGTGTGTTTGTGTCTGAGTGTGTGTGTTTGTGTGTATGTTTGCCTGTTTTATCCTGTTGAGAGCACCAAGCAATAATGCAGTATGTTTGCTTTCTCTCCAGGCACGTGTGTGTGTGTGTATGTGTGTGTTGGAGGGTTTTCCGTGTGGAATTCTGGGGCTTTACAGGGCTGATGTCCTGCCAAGCATACCCTTGATCTCCTAACACACACACACACACACACACACGTGCGCACACACACACACATGCACTTGCACACACACATGCATGCACGCAACACTGACCAAACCAACATAAACACATGCAGTAACACATGCAAACATCCAATTCAGGCATGTGTTACGCATGCATTCACCTGCACACACAAATTAAAATTCACACATATACAATTATACACACATGATTCCATAACCTGAACTATTAACATAAAACCCATGCACTCATAACTCTTATACAAGAATGACGTACCCCCTCTTTACCATCCATGCTGTTTTCAGAGGCAGGAAAACATTACAGGCACGCACGCGCACACACACACACACACACACACACACACACACACACACACACACACACACACACACACACACACGCACACACACACACACACACACACACACACTTACACACAGACACATAACCACACTTAGACGCACATGCACATACACTCACGTACAGAAACACACATACACATGAAAGTGCACTCATATCGAGGGGAATGAGGAGTTATATTTAGACGAGTGACTAGTTTACAGCCTTTTTCTGTTTAATCACTCTTTGTCTGCCGAAACACTAATTACCTTAATGGGGATTGCTTCTTTCTTCTCGCTCTAAGTACAAAGATCTTCACAGTGTTTTTTTCCAAGCCTGCTGTCTCTCTCTCCCTCTCTCTTGATCTCAATCTATCTCGATCTATCTCAATCTCTTTCTCTCTATCTCTCTCTCTGTCGCCTCCATTTCATCTTTGTAGTTTTGGCTCCTCTCCACCACCACGTCTGTTCCCTTCTTTTGCATTTCCTGTGGGGTACGAAAAAGATAAGCAACTACTTTTTCAAGCATTAGGCTTTAGTATCACACACAAAATCACACATACACACACACACACAAACAAGTAACTAGTGTCCCTTGCAAAACATTTATAGATTCTCATAAAGCTGGTGGTATTTGGTATTGCCACTGATTTCCCGAAATCGTATCATTCCATTCGATTTACGATTTGATTAGATTCAATTCAATATAGATTGAGTGCATTTCAGAGACAAGAACCATCTTGCTTAGAGTTAAATGAGATTCTCAGTAAACTAAAGCTTTAAATTGTACAAGGAAGGAACCATCTTACCTGGTGCAATATAGAAAATATGAATGGTTATGTTATAGTCGCGAAGTGTAACATTTCAACTAGCTCATCAATGCTGATTTCAATATTGTTATCAATAAATTCTAAACCTTTGAATTATATTTTCTACAAATATTAAATGCTGGCCAGCCGGTTCCTCTCCCTTTGTTTAAATCAATCGTACTATCGAGGCTCCCAAAAAACCCTGCCGTAGAGTCGACAGAACACTGTAGCTGAGATGTTTTAATTCTGAAAGTATCCTGCCTTATGACAGAGGGGGGCTCAATCTTACACATTGTGACTTTATTAACTGACCCAGCAGCAGTTTCATGAATGTGCTTGTAATTGAACATGACCCAAAAAACTACAGCAGTCAACCCAATATATAATATATATGCTACACTTCATTCTCACTCTTCTTTAACATACTTTCCTGTCTCTCTTGACCATCCTGTCAATACAGGCACAGAAAAACAATCAAGAAATCGTTTTACAAACTCAGCCTAACCCTAGCCAGTCGAGAGAGCGAGAGAGAGAGAGCGAGAAAGAGAGCGAGAGTTTGCAGTGTGTTTCGGTTCTGGTGGTGGTGGCAGTTCAGAAAGAAAAGCCCAGACTTTTTTGTCTTTTAGTATCTCTAGTGACGTTAGGCTGACAGGAACTATGTCGCACTGGAGCTAAAGTGTCTGAATGAATAAAATCACAGACAATATTACTTTTCACTCAGCAGTCTGCGGTTCTTTATTCTGATTTAACTTCCGAATCAATTGTGAATTCATCGGGTGTCTGGGGTGACATATTATCTATTAAATATGATTATTTCAACGAAGCGTGCTCTCCCAACCTTAAAACGATCTATTGTTGTAGTAGATTCATCTCTTCGAAAAGAAAGCACAGTGACGCTTGGTCCTATTTTATATGTGTAGCTCGTTTTCTCAGGCCTGACCCCACAAACACATGCAGTCACACAAACAGTGTTTATAATCACCTAACTCAAACTGATGAGAATGCTCTACAACCACTTTACCATTTCAAAAACACGAAATCACCATTGCATGCACGAAACTTATACCCACTAAGACAAACAGAACTGTGATAAATAATGCATTTTCACAAGGTGCTGCGTTGGTTTCCAAATAATAACGTTTACTATTGTCAACCATCTCTCTACCTCTCCCTCTCTCCGTCTCTGTCTCTGTCTCTCCCCTTTCCCCCTACCCTCCGGGTGCTCCAAGGGCCCTTCCACAATAACCCGCTGCTCCGTCTCCTCCAGCCTGCACCTCACGCCCCGGAGCCACCCCATGGTGGCGACGCTCCTAATCACCCATACATTATCCTCCGCCTTTCGCTCTAATTATAATCTAATTATTCCAATGGAATGTAATTTCAAGGGTGGCGCTCCTGTTCTTGCAGCGCCTCCTTGCTCTCTTAATTAATTGGAGCAGAAGAAGAAAAGCGGGGAAAGGGAAGTTGTGTCATGGTCGTGTGTTGTGAAAGTGTTTTTTATTTTTTTGAAAGGAGGGGGGGAGTGGGGGTCGTTTTTTGAGGGATGTTTGATCAGATCAAAAGAGAACCCATGGGCTTGCGGTGCCTCAAAGACAGCACGCACGCATACAAAAACACACACACACACACACTAACTTTAGAAGACACACACGCACACACACTGCCTTGAGAGGACACACAATCTTGTTGAACTGCCCAACGTATTCCTTTGCTGTCTTTGCATTTCAGAATCCCACCTACAATATAGAGAGACTGCAGTAATACGCCACTGTGAAACAAACAAACACACACAAACGCATGTGCACACACACTTCATTATGTAGCAGCCAACCTCTCGATCGTTTGATGCACACCTATTTGACGCGGCCCATTGCCGGTGACTTGGTTAGGACTAGCAGATTTGTGTTTCTAGCAGTGTGTGACCGAAATCGTTTTATTTCTCAAGGCAGACGGTTAATGTTCTGCTATATTGGCCAAGCAGAGAGGCTAATACGTGTTTGTGTGTGTGTGTGTGTGTGTGTGTGTGTGTGTGTGTGTGTGTGTGTGTGTGTGTGTGTGTGTGTGTGTGTGTGTGTGTGTGTTTGTGTCTGTGTCTGTGTCTGTGTGTGTGTGTGTGTGTGTGTGTGTGTGTGTGTGTGTGTGTGTGTGTGTGTGTTGCGCCAAACCATCTTCACCTTGCCTGCGGCCCATTTATCGCTCAGTGGGCTTGTCAGAATGCTGCCCAGTTGGGCGGGAAGTAGTTTGTGTGTTTGTGTGCGTGTGTCTGTGTGTGTATTTATAAGCATGTGGTTGTGTGTTTGTGCGCATGTGTGTGGGTTTATAAGCATGTGGTTGTGTGTTTGTGTGCATGTGTTTGTGTGTGTGTTTATAAGCATGTGGTTGCGTGTTTGTGTGCATGTGTGTGTGTGAGTGTGTGTGTGTGTGTGTGTGACGTGTGTGTGTGTGTGTGTGTGTGTGTGTGTGTGTGTGTGTGTGTGTGTGTGCGTGTGTGTGTGTGTGTGTGTTTATAAGCATGTGGGAGTGTATTTCTGTGCATGTGTGTGTGTGTGTGTGTGTCTGTGTGTTTATAAGCATTTGTTTGTTTGATGAAATTATTTATGCAAGGACATTATCGGCCAACGTATCTGTAATAGGTCACTAAAAAAACACACACACATACACACAAACACTTTTTTTTTATATGTATTTATCTCTATGGGCCCTAACTTGCGTCCGGCGCAATTGACTTTCTCACTGGCACGTGTCGTTGCTAGTTTGCAACTGGCGCAGAGCGTTCTTTTCCCTCCTGCGACACGCGTCGGTAAATTAAGGAATGATCTTGCGCCCCAAGGGGCGGTGCGGCGAAAGGAGGAGGCGTGTTCCGGCGCAAACGTTCCCTGGTGCTATTTTGCAGTTTCAGAAATCACTTGCGCCACAAACCAGGAAATACCTGGTTTAAAGTCAGTGGCGCGTTGTTCAGATGCTATTTTAAGGGCGCATGCATAATGTTGCTTGCACCTCGCGCACACACTTTGCTTCTCTCATCAACCTAGCCACACATTCTTGGTAAATTATTTGGGAAAGAACAGCTGATACAGCGGTAATAAGTTGTACTTTTAAGTCAATGTATCTGCAAACACATATTTGCTTGACACAGACATTGTGTACATGGCCATAACTTTTAGGATTTGATCGTGAGAAAACATTGTTTTACAGCGAGTGAGTGAATGCGGGCGCGCGTGTGTGTATGTATTAAATAATTAATGAATGCGGGCGTGCGTGTGTGCGTCCATCTGTTTAAACACACGCAAACTAAACACGTAACGCATAATACAGTCCGTGGCAATGTATATTAACGAGGGGACGCATGCATATTAGGAACACAAGTCGATAACGATAATGCATACAATACTGATAAGAAACAATGCTTATAATGTATTGCGTATATCATTAAATAGAACCACAGTCACCGCATATCATATGCGCTCATGGCTCTTGCACGCTATTGCACGTTACGTCCAAACCACACCTACGGGTAATTAGGCTACTTCAGACCAACCCTTTTTAGATTTCCGCCGGGTGCAAGAGTCATTTTTGCGCCGGTAAACTAGCGACATCTCCATAGAACCGCCCATAAAGCTGCTTGCACTTGGCGCTTCTCACTTACGTTTCAGACCGTTAAAATAGGGCCCTATGTCTCCGTCTTCCCAAAGCTGTGTCCTCTTTAAAACACCATCTTTGGCGCTTAAGTTGCAAAATAATAAACAACAAAGTGAAGAGCAGAGTGTTTCTGCTGTTTTAAGGTTTGTCAGTTGCCTCTTAAGAAGTAGGAGTTTATACGGAAAGCTACAAGGTTGAAATTAATCTAAATTGATCATCCAAAAGGGAAAAAATATATACCATGAGGTGAAAGAATTCAGAATTTGTTTCATTTATACATATATATTTATATGGTCATCCCTCTTGGTCTCTTCTTATTGTGTTCAACAGGACTATACATGTAGCAACCTAGAGCCTTGCACTAAACACAGACTATCAATAACCATGAATCACCTCTGCCCCTGAGTTGGAGCTGTGAGGGTATATGGTGGAATGGACCTGGACACAGCAGAATGAGGTAACGGTCCACCTTAACTTCCAGGGATTAAGCTGACATCGCACTCATATCAGTTTCCCCTTGGAGCCGCAGCTTCACATTGGAACCGCAGTTCCTCTATATTTCTAAGGCTTGGTTTCACTGTAATATTAATTTTGACGCAGTCTCTAACTATTATTTACAAAAACACGACAGCAAGAGACAGAAACATTAGTGATTAAGCTGCACTCTGATATATTTAGAACTTGTGTGTGTGAGGATGTATTTGTGTGTTTGTTTGTGTGTGTGCGTGTGCGTGTGTTTGCTCGTGTGTGTCCAGTGTGTGTGGGTGTGTGTGCGAGTGTCTGCGTCTGTTTTCTACGATGGCTTTGCCTCTTCCTTGTGTATGGAGCAGTAAGACAAGACATAATGGTGTAATTTTATGCATAGACTGCACCTCACTCTAGGGACAAACATCCCCACACAAGCACACACACGCACACACACACACAGACACACAGACACACGCACACACACACACACACACACACACACACACACACACACACACACACACACACATACACACACAGCCTTACACACAAACAGAAAGCAGGGCTTAAATGTCATATTACTCAGCATAGTCATAGCAAGCCAAACGACCCGGCAGGTGTCCCAATGCATAAGCCGTGTGTGTGTGTGTGTGTGTGTGTGTCTGTCTGTGTGTCTGTGTGTCTGTGTGTCTGTGTGTCTGTGTGTCTGAAGCTTTGTTTCTACTTTCGATATGCAGAAAAACAAGGCTTAAAGATGTTAACGTGCTGCTTAACTATTTGCCTATCATGCGTCCTGAATTTCCATGAATGCCCGGGATTAGATTTACCATCAGTTTATCTCATTCATATACACTTGATAAAACAAAGGATATGTCTAAATCAGGGTCCTCAAACTCGCGGCCCGGGGGCCAATTGAGGCCCGCGATATTTTGTGGCCCCCTACTTGTCATCAAAGTTTAGTGTTAGTGCGGCCCCCGTGTTGTTGTCAAACGCACATTTTTGCTGAGTCCCTTGCCACACATTTTTATCACTCATTTTGAGTTGCGTGTCCTGAGTCCCGACAAAAGCCAAAGGACGCTAAAATGTCGCGGTTTCCACCAACCACTATGAAATGTCGCCTGCAGTCAGCGATTACATAGCGAACGGGATCTAATTATAGCCCAATCATTAACTTAGATTGGGTCAGTTGTGCTACTTTCTTTTGTGGCATACTTGATGCGGCCCAGCCTGACCCAGACTCTACCTCCAGGGGCCCCCAGGTAGGTTGAGTTTGAGACCCCTGGTCTAAATGATGCAAACTGCTGAACCCGTGTTTTGGCAGAGAGTGAAATGGGAGTATTAGTTATTTTGGCATTTCAGCCACAACATAACCAATGCATGCATACAGTCTTTAAAGTAATATATAACGGGTGTATTTTCTTGTGATTACAAAGCCTTAAACAATATGAAAGCGAGCAATGCTTACAGTACAGGTTATAAACACAAGCGACACCTTCCCTCAACCGTTCCCTCAAACACAGCCTTCATTGTCACCAAACTAAGACAAGGTTTCAAATGAATGGCCTGTGCTCGTCCTCCATCAATACGTCGGAACTAATTGCTAACTTTAGCGGCCAGTGGTCAGAATGGTAGAGGAATGACAGGAGTGATTTATGTTGAGGGTCCGTGATTCTAGCTTGGCCCCCTCGAAAAAGGTTACTGATCAACAATTGTGCTTAATACACCAGGGGTTTCATGAAATGATGGTGTCTTCATCCAGGGTCAATAGAGCGTACTCAGGACCAACACACACACACAAACACAAAACACAAAGAACCCCAGAGGTTAAATCGCTTGGAGCCAAATCAATATTAATTGAGCGTGTTTTGGAAGACGCCTTTCTCCAAGAGGGGAAGAAAAATAATAGATCCCTTGGATGGAGCCCTGTGGGACGCCCTGAAATGCATTTGGCTAAATTGAATACGGGGCTGGTTCCAAATACGTTGACTCCTGAGGGCCACAAACTCAATTGGAACCTGGAGATTTGGAATCCTCTGAGGCAATTAGGGAGGGGTTGAACGCGTGTGTACGATAGAACCGTATAAATACTGTGTTCAACGGACAGAAAACCTGTTTGTTTCCATTCTTTC
>NC_044062.1:16843049-16868049 GCF_902167405.1 Gadus morhua | reverse complement strand
TATAGTTCAAATCCTTCTCTGGAACAGAGCAGCTTCTCTGAGCCTCTTGTAGTTCACATCTTTCTCTAGAACAGAGCACTGTCTCTGAGCCTATTGTAGTCACATCCTTCTCTGGAACAGAGCAGCTTCTCTGAGCCTCTTGTAGTTCACATCCTTCTCTGGAACAGAGTCGTTTCTCTGAGCCTCTTGTAGTTCAAATAAGAGGTTGTAGAAGGTTCTGGTTCCCTCGAGTTAAGCTTGATATGAAGTACATCAAAATACTGTTAAATGTATGAACATCCTTTGCAATATTACATTGCCCCTATTTAATTTGTTGTGATGTTCTATTTTCAATTTAAAATCAATCAAATATCTGCTCTACTCCCCGTCAACGTTGTTCCTAAGGAGACATAGCACAGTTCACACACTGTGATGCTGGAGCTGCACTCAAAGTAACTGCAGTATGTGAACAGTGTTTAGCACACCCTGGAGGCAGCGTGTTAATGATATCGCTAATGTGTCACGTTTGGAACAAGGGCTGTCAAAAATAATCACATTTACAGCAATAACGCTGCCATCATTGAACGTAATGAGGCTAATTCTCTCTTTGAGAGGAAGAAAGACATAAATGCAATAACGGATGAACATAAGTCCTTATTTTTCTTCTTCGAATATTGTGTTGAAATATATCTTCGTGCAGCCTTCTTTTTTGGGAGCGATAGTCATTTGCTTGGCGTTGCTGTTTTCACTTTGGTCCAGAGTTTTGTGCTGAAATGGTTGGTGCAACAGAAGGGACGTAGGATCAAATAACAATGATGTGCAGTTTCTCTGATTCCCAAGTCTGAGTCTCTTTGTGGCTGTCTGATGGGGTTGTGGAGGGCTTGGTGGTGGTGGTGTTATGGGTGGTGCGGGTGGTGGGGATGGGCTGAGTGCGGTTTCTGCACCTGCTAATTCTGTGTCCGTCCGTGTCCCAGGTCACCACAGGTCACACTGCCCACATTTGCCAGGGCTCACTGATTAAATGCCAGCATTACCATGTGCCCTTTCGCAAGGGGACCAGGCACACACACCAACGCACCGACGCATGCATGACAAAACTGCACATGCACGTCTTTGGACCAAAAAAATAAAGTGGTCTTTACCCCCCCGGAAAGAAAGACTGGAAACGGGGACATGCTTTTACGGACTCAGAATCTAAATGGAGCACTCACTCTCCCTTCTTTTTACAGCACTCACCCCTTCTCCCATTCCTCTCTATTTGTGCTGCAGGATTTATTTCTTCCCTTTCTTTCTCTCTCTCTCTCTCTCTCTCTCTCTCTCTCTCTCTCTCTCTCTCTCTCTCTCTCTCTCCCTCTCTCTCTCTCTCTCTCTCTCTCTCTCTCTCTCTCTCTCTCTCCCTCTCTTTCTCTCTCTCCCCCTCTCCTTTCTCTCTCCCTCTCTTGTGTGCATTCCCTGTAGCGGGAAACAGGAACATTTCCATCTCTCCTGAGACCCAATCTGTTGAAGGTGAACAAAGGAACGAGAGGCTGAGACAGAAAGTGCAAGACAGAGTGCAAGAGAGTGAGAGAAAGAGTGCAAGAGAGAGAGAAAGTTCAAGACTGAGTAAGGGAGTGCAAAGAGAGCACGAGAGCACGAGAGAGAGGGTACATGATAGTAAGAGAGATTGTGCGAGAGCAAAGGAGGAAGGAGAGTGTGTTCCTAGTGGCTAGATTGGATGTCTGTGTGTGTGTGTGTGTGGTGGATGGCAGCGGCTTGTTAAGAGCTCACCGCCGCGGTGACCTTGTTGTCACTGTGAGGAGGAGGCTGATTGATGGAGAGATGGCGTTCTCCTCCGGGGAAGTGCGAGTGTCAACAGGTCACCACCGCCTCCACCACTACAGCTCTGATACATGTCATCACACTCATTCACCCAACCAGAGTGGGAGACTGTACTATTGCAGAGAGAGAGAGAGAGAGAGAGAGAGAGAGAGAGAGAGAGAGAGAGAGAGAGAGAGAGAGAGAGAGAGAGAGAGAGAGAGAGAGAGAGAGAGAGAGAGAGAGAGAGAGAGAGAGACTATTGGATTGGATCCGTTCGCTTCGATTTGATTTCTAATGTGATTCGTTTCAAAATCAATTTGGTTAGGGATATTTCAGTTACAATACATATTTTGCTTGGATATGAAAGAGATATTCTCAGAGAACTAATGCTGTTAGTTGTTAAAAGAACTCCAGAGGAAATGGCATATATTAAAAGATTGATCTCTGGATTTTATGAATCAATACTGGATCATTCAAATAATGATCAATTTGGAATGGGTAATCTATCTTTTTTAGTTAGTAGTAGTTGCAGCTATTGAGCATCAGGTTATAGGAGGCAAAGTTATATTGGATCCATGATAGATCCAATATAGTTGGATAATATAGATAGTCAACATAAGCATTATCACATTATCAGCAGTCTGTCCAGCAAGCAATATATTTGTCTGGTTAAAAGGTTGACATGTAATGTCTTAAAGCCCATATTATATTGTTTGCAACATTTCAGCAATTTCCGAGAATCTTTCTAGGAAATGTCATTGTGTTTTCTGTGGTAATTGGGGTATGGGGACGGAGGCCAAAAAGAAGGGTTGATTGTTTCGTGGTAAGAGATTTTCTCTTTATTCTTGTTGTTTTCCTCTCTTCCTCCATGTTTAAATCCTCTGTGCCAAGCGTTTCGGATTGTGATGGTTTAGGCGGAGATGAAACAGGAAGTTGGGATCTTTTTTTTCTTGACCCTGAGCAGTTACATCTGTTAGTAAATCCCGCAGACCTTTACCAACACACAACGTGCACATAACGAGGGCTCATGTGGAGGGAGAGAAAATTGACTGAAAACAGGGTGAAAACGTGTGAAATCTGGATGAATGCAGGAAAAAAAACTCAGTGGAAAATCAAACTCCTGGTTGTTTGGGTTTGTTTGTGTGTGTGTTTTTTTTGTGCGTATGTGTGTGGGTATTTGCTGTTTTTCTGTGTGTTATCCCGCGTCTTAGGTAATACCACCCACTCTCATTTAAGCACTGTGGCAGAAAAATAAATGCAAACACATGCTGCCATTGGTGTGGTGCATGTGCGCGTGTATGTGTGTGTGTTGTGTATATGCGTTGGTCTGTCTGCATATGTCTGTGTGTTTAATTTTGAGGTGCATTTTTAATGTTTGTGTTTGTGCAGGTCTGTCTGTCTGTCTGTCAGTGTTTAATGTGCGTACGTCTGTTTAATGTTTGTGTGTGGATGTGTGTCCGCGCGTGTTATGTGTGTTTGTGTGTGTGTGTGTGTGCACATAGGCATGCATGTTTTTTTCATTCCCGGTGTTCTTTTTTACCAGTAACAGACACAAGGCCACAAGGTCGAACATTTCCAACTCCACTTAAATCTTAGCCTTTTTCTCCATGCCAGAAGTCCCCTCCTCCTTCAGCACCCTACCCCTAAGCTGCTAAACGCTCATGACTTTACAGCACATACATGGGTTAAAAGCGCAAAAAGCCATTAATGGCATTGTCAGAGTTCTATAGTGGGGGTCGGAGGTCGAGGATGAGGAGAGGGGGGGGCGGTATTCTCTCATTACACCTCCAGAGGCATTAAAGCAAGGATTACCTCATGTTTAACAGATCTGCTGCCGTGCTATGCCAAGGTCATGTGGCTGACCTGGAATATTTGGGTTTAGATGTGTATACCACAATGTGTGTTTATGCAACAGATAGTGTAAGACATTGGTTGGTCTTTATTTTAGTGTGTAACATGTGAGATATTTTCCTGGTTCTCATGACCTGGAGAGTGTGATGTTGTGTGCTCGTTTACACGTGTGACTCTAACTGTGTGCGTGTATGTGTGTGAGAGAGAGAGAGAGAGAGAGAGAGAGAGAGAGAGAGAGAGAGAGAGAGAGAGAGAGAGAGAGAGAGAGAGAGAGACACAGAGAGACACAGAGAAACAGAGAGAGAGAGATAGTCAGAGAGAGACAGGGAGAGGGAGAGAGATACAGAGAGAGAGAGAGAGAGAGAGAGAGAGAGAGAGAGAGAGAGAGAGAGAGAGAAAGGCTTAGCCATACAGTGGTGTAGATGTAGTGAAGCCATCTGTGCAGAGCAGCGTCTTTTTTGCTGCTCTTAAAACCCAGAAGCCTCGAGAGATCCCCTTAATGATGTATAGGATTGGAAGGATTCCCTCTCTCTCTCCGTTCCTCTATTGCCTACATAGCTCAAGCAAGACCACTCTCTCGCTCTCTATCTCTCTCTATCACACTTTCTCTCTCACACTCTCTCTCTCTTTCTCTCTCTCTCACTCTCACACACACACATCACACATCACACATACTCTCGCTCATCTTCGCTTTATTGAAGCCACGCAGGTCTTATGTAATCGCTTACGTAAGCAAGCCGCGGAGGGAGAGAGATTGACAGTGGGGGAGGGGCAAATCACAGGGTGGTGGTCTTATTGTATCTGTGATCTGAGATTGACAAGCTGTCCATCAGAAATCAATCTGGACAAATCAAACACGACACATGAGAAAGGGAAGGCGGTACGACCTCAGGTTCAGCTCCACACCACCTGTCGATTGTTTATCACGTTTGTGTGTGTTTGTGTGAATGTTTGTTTTTCGGCTATACAGGATCAATATGTTGGACGTAATGTATACAGGGCATCCTTCTGTTGTAGCAGGGCCTCAGACCTGGATGGGCCGATGGGTTTGACATTCTTCAAGCCAACACGTTATAACGTTAGGCGTTTTTGAAACAGCTTGGCCGTGCGATTCGGTCAACGGGTCACTAAGATATGACACGGATAGAGTGTACTGGTGTCAACCACGACACCCCGCCCAATGCACGCTGCAATCAGCAGCCTCCCGGATCAACCACTCAGAACAAGTATGACTGGGCTGTCACCCTAGCAAGAGGCAATCAGCTCATCAGAAACCTGTTAGGGTTCTGGTGCCTTGCTCAGGGACAGCACAGAGCACATAATCCACCCTTTCAAATGCTTATGCAAGCATTTGAAGCCATTCTGCCAACAGTTCAAAACACATTGTTCATGTTAGTGAGTTATGATGGCTGGTGAGTTATTGATTGTATTTCTGCATTTTTCTGCATTGATCAATTATCAAAGATATTAAAAATATTTTTTTTAGATTAAAATATATATTTTTTAAAGACAAATATATGGAAATCTAAAAGAAGAAGAGCTGTATAAGGACTATGACCAACCGGCTGTTATATTGTGTGTACATATATATATATATATATATATATATATATATATATATATATAAAATATATATATATAAAACAACGTCTATATATATATATTATAACAACATGTTATATTACATTTAACATAAAGCAACATGGTGTATGTTATATAACGTTTTATATAACGTGTTGTTAACATGATATTGTTAACATCTTATATATATTTTCTTGGATATATGTTGCTGTGTATCTGTTGTTGCTGTTGTGTGGCTAATTGTTTACCCTGATGGGTAATTGTTAGTAATCATGTGCCTGGCTCTGGACAAAACAAAACGCAACATGCTGTAACTACTTTAATGACAACCACCTTCAGGCACCGCTGGAATTCATTCGTAAACCATGTGTCTCCGTGTGCATGCATGTGTGTGTGTGTGTGTGTGTGTGCACGTGTGTCTGTGTGTGTGTGCGAGCGTGTTTGTGTGTTACTTCTTCTCCAAAGAGCAAATCTGTTCCCAGGTGAAACTGGGGAAAATAGGTCACATTCAAAAGAGCCAAGCTCTGGCATCCTCCCTCTTCAAACTCCGCTCCATGGGCATAGGAAAGACTTGCTGGGAGAGAACCATGCCAGCACTAGTCCAACACAGCCGAGACAATGCAGGCTTTCCTTGAAACGTCTACGTGTGTTTGTGTGTGTCTGTGTGTGTTTGTGTGTCCTTAACGGCTATCCATTTTATAGAGCTTGAAGACGAATCTCTCTTCTCTTTTCGCCATGTCTCTTGCTCTGTCACTCTCACACTATTTGTCTCTCTATCTCTCAGTCACACACACAAACATATCGGAAAAAAATAAATAAACAAACAGACACAGACCCCTACACACACACACAGTCTCTCCACACACAGGTTTTTGGTGGAGATAGAGTTGGCCCATGCTCCAGTGTATATTGGCCAGCTCTGAGCCACTAATCGGTGAAGTGAATTGAAGCTGCAGCAACGCTGCTTCACAGGGGCCGCTCCGGCCCCGCAGTCTGCCAAGCGTCCTGGCTCTCATGACTGCTTGAGGTCTGTTGTTGGTTGTAGCAGTGTGTGTGTGTGTGTGTGTGTGTGTCGCTGTGAGTGTGTGTGTGTGCGTTTGTGTGCGTGTCTTATGTCTTCACAAATGTATGTTTTGTGTTTAGCAGCAGGCGCTGGGATTCCCCGTTTCTGCTTTGTACAAGGAGGAAGTCGGTGTCCATGTGTGTGCATGTTTGAGTGTATGTATGATTGCATGTAAATACACTCAAACATGCACATGCATCCTTTGGATGGATGGATGTTACTTAAACACACTTTCTTCACTCGTACTGTTTAAACGAAACTGCAACTACCTCCACTGCTCCTAAATTGCTCAGTATTTCACCTTGCTCATTCTAATAATAATAATAATATAGTAATGCACTTTATTTGAATAGCACCTTTCTTAACAAGGTCAGACAAGTGCAAGTTCTCTTGTCTGCCCTCTCTTCCTCTCTACCTCTCTCCACCTCTCTCTACCTCCCCCCTCCCTCCCCCACTATGCCTCTCGTCTCTCCGCTGTCCTTTCGGTTTGCATGAGTGCTCCACAGACTGTGTCGCGTGTGTGTGTCTGTGATGCTTTGGGTTACTGTGGGATGTTACTGTGTGTGTGTGTGTGTGTGTGTGTGTGTGTGTTTGTTTGTGTGTGTGTGTGTGTATGGCTGTGAGTTATTGTGTTTTTGCATGCTGTTTTGGGATGTCGTGGTGCATTGTTGAGTGTTGTGGTGTGATATCATGTGGTGCGTTGCTGTGTTTCTGCGGCGTGTTACTATGGGTTACTGTGCATGTGTTGTGATGTGTTGTGGTGTGATGCGGTTTGCGGTGTGTGTTTTATGGTGTGTTGCTGCTTTGGGATGTTATGGTGTGATGCGACGTGAGTCTGTGTGTTATTGTGTGGTGTGTGTCTATTAGTGTGGGTGTCTGTTTGTGTTACTGTGTGTGTGTGTGTATTACTTTGTGTGTGCGTGTTTGTGTTAATGTGTGTGTCTGTTACTGTGTGTGTGTGTGTGTGTGTGTGTGTGTGTGTGTGTGTGTGTGTGTGTGTGTGTGTGTGTGTGTGTGTGTGTGTGTGTGTGTGTGTGTGTGGGCCAGCAGGGCAGGCTGATGTCCAGGCTGAGACTGAGGCCAGCTGACTCACTGGGGCTCTGGGCTGTTGACGGCTCAGAGAATGTCACTGCGCATTGTGGTGGTCCACGTTACGCAAAAAGCCCCCGTCGCATGAGTGTATGCTCCCATGCACCCCCCCCCCACACCCCCCCCCCCCCCCACCCCCCCACACACACACACACACACAAGAAGACACACACTCAGGTACATTGATGCAAATGCACAAACCAATACACTTGCACACACACACACATTCACACAGTCATATACAAATACACCAAAAACATGCCAAACATGCAGCCACAAAACATGAGCTGCCAATAATGGGTCGGATTTTGAACACACTGGGTGTGTGTGTGTGCGTGTGTGAGAGCGCTTGTGTGGGTGCTGCACGTGACTGTGCTGTGAATATGTGACATATTGTGTCATATTGTGATGGAGCCCCACTGTCGGTCAGGAGAGATTGATGCTGTCAGTTACAATTGGCCTTGAAACACGGGAGGGAGGGAGAGAAAAAGACTCACGTCAAAGCAATGCATCCGTCAAGCCACTCAGGAGCAAATCTTCGTTTGCTGGACCAAAGAAAACGTCAAGTAAAATCTGCTTTTATAGCGAGTCGTGTTCAAAACGGTTGTGAGAATGTGTCTCTGATGTCCCTCCTCTATGTACGGTGGCAGAGTTAACGTCATAGGATCATATATCGGCCATCAGGTGGACTGGCTGCTATTGTAGATGAACCTGCTTCTTTGATGGGTTATTTTTTTAACCCAGACAGCGTGACCGACTCAACCGTTTATTTTTTTCACGGTTAAATTTGAGCACATATTACACTTGACCATGTCGTCGTATCGAATTTAAGAACAGTGTTAAAGAGAAAGTAAAGGGAACAATATAAAAAGAAAGGGAAGACTAAATGATGAGTGAAAGCAGAAACAGAGGCTCTACCCGTGACGGTAGCGGCAGCGGTGGGTCGTGTCAGCGTGCCACTGTGGCACCACAGAGGTGCAGCAGGATTTGTAAAAGTGACAGATTTTGATTAGCAGCGTTTTGAAAGGCCACCGGTCTGTCCTCTGCTAATACGTTGTGTCTATCTCCTCCCTGCCAGCGGTCTGTCCTCTGCTAATACGTTGTGTCTACTTCCTCCCTGCCCAGCCATCCACGAGTTCCCCCGCGACTTCTTCACCAACCAGGAGCGAGTCGACGGAGCAGTGGGCCTGCACGTCCTGTGTGTGAGTGGCCTTCATTTAACTCTCACACGCACACACACACACACACACACACACACACACACACACACACACACACACACAGATACAGAAACACGCACGCGTGCATGCAAACACACACACATATAGGCGCTAACACTAATCTTGCTTGTACACATGCAATTGTACACATACATGCATACTAGGGATGGGCAAAAAAATGATTCTTTTCCGGGAACTAGTTCTTTCAGTTCAGTTCACTATAACGATTCGTTTATTTGATTCGTTCGTTTTGATTCGTTCGTTACGTCAGATTACATCTTAAAAAAAATAAATAATAAAAAAACTTTTTTATAATTTTTTTTTTTTAATTGGTCGTGGGCCCGGATAGGACAGTCAAGACCGCAGTCCGCCGTTTGGAGATGCCTGCTATATAGTATGTCGAACGTCCCACCAATATTTATACCACTTGCTTACTCTCTATATTTCATTCATGGTTTTGCATTTATAATTTTATTTTACTTTACATTTAATTCTTCATTGTTCAGGCATTACAGAACTTGCATGGTCATAAATAAAAAATACGAACTGCAGTTTAATTTCTTTGTTTGTTCTTAAATTGACGTAGAATGGAGCAAAGACTCCTGGGATTGGGAAATGCGTTTATCCAATAAACAGATGGAGGTCAAGTCTATTTTCGAAAAAATGTAGGGGGATATATGAGTCGAATGGTATGACCCAAGATACGTCAGACAGAAAGCGCGCATATTCGACGGTACCGCCTTGTCATTGGTTTACCCAGGTGCCATTCCAACACCATTGCTACCTCTCATTGGCTGAATCTTTGAGAAAGTTGTAGACTCAATCAATGGAAGTCGCGGGGAGACGGAGCTCTGTTCGTTTGTATATTTTATTTACGTGACCATATGTTTGGTTTATGTTAAAAAAAAAGAATCAAAGAACCAGTTCTTCTTGTTTTGGGGAACCAGTTCTTGTCGTTCACGTTCGGGATTCGTTCGTTGTAACGAATCAGTCGCGACCGACACATCCCTAATGCATACACACCTACATTCAAAAAGACCTGAGAATAACAACACATGTAAAAACACGCCATGCACACAGTCTCTCAGACATACATACAGACACGCACGCACACACACACAGACGCACATGCACACACCCAAAAAAATTCACACACACACACACACATGCACACTCACACACCTCGCACACGCCCCATGGATACAACCAGTGTAACACACATCCAGTCAAAATAGTACACATGTACACAACCTCAGGCCCATGTATATCACACCTGCTGACATGCTAGCAACACGTCTACAGGGAAGTGTGCGGCAGCAGCTGCTGGGTAACGGCTTTACATGTGACATGAGGCCGCTCGCGCTTTCTCAGAATGGCACAAAGCCGATAATCACTGGAAAAGGGCCCAGGGCTCCAGACAAACATTTTTCACTGAGAGCACTGTGGCCCCAAACTGAAAATTTTAGGGGCACAAAAAGACAATTTAGAGGCACACACCGTAAATCAACATGGCAAACAAATATTCACATTTCTCCTAATTTTCACTGTATTACTAATAAATATTTTGATAATAGATGCAGAAAATGCATTGTGCTGTTTCAAATTCAGTTTCACATTTATTGTGATTCCCATCTATCCCAACGGTTTCTACGTGGGCATGTGTTTGACGAGCACAGGACTGCGCCCGCTTACTCGTCATAATGCTTGACAGGACGCTATGCCTCATCTCTGCCCGCTTGCCTCTCTATTGAGAATGCAATAGCAGGCGCGGCAAACGCCTCCCGTGTGAAAAGCCCTTTATGGCACCCGAACCCTGCATGGGTTTGGGTCGGGAGCCGATATCAATTTATAGCGGGTCTGGTCGGGTGCGGAATGTAATTCGCGCTACTGTCGGATGCGGTTTTAAGTATTGCGGGTACGGGCGCGGGTTTTCAAAAAATAAAACCCGTGCAGGGCTCTGAATAGCACTGGCACACTAGCCGAAGGTCGGAAGTACGAGTCAATAGTTTGCTCGCTCATTGTTCAAATGTACGTAGCAGGTTGTCAAATCGTTCTCCTTCTCACAGATGTTTACGCGCGCTCGATGATCTCAAGGACCCTCCCCCTCCACACATTAGCCACTAACACCGGCCATTCCCCATCGTTCTCACACTCAATTGCCTGCTACAGATTCCGGATTTACTGACGCACCCCTTCCGCGTTTAACGTGTCAAAATCAAAAAAATAAAAAGGGCAGATTGACTGGTCGCACTTGGGCGACCAGATGTCAAATTCAGTCGCACACTCTCAAATTTTGGTCGCAAAATGCGACCATTTGGTCGCAGTCTGGAGCCCTGGGGGTATCGCCATGGCAACCATAGCCCCCCCCTCCCCCTCCCCTTGCACACCCATCTAGATGAATGGTAAACACATGCACACTCACTCACAGATCCGATGAGTCGTTTTATGCAAATGAGCCCGTCCATTTGCCAAAAGCAGGAACACGTTTTCTGTCAGGGCTCTCGTCGAAAGCATCGTCTTCGGTCCTCCGCAGAGCGGATGAACACGTCTCATGTGTGTCATAATGAACTGTCCGTGATACTGCTCTGGACATGATTCATCATTCATGAGTGGAGGGGGCTCACATGGGCCTAGGATCGCTGCCCTGCGAGCCCTTCTCCGATCAAGACATAGCTCTGTGGAGTCCGTACCATGGGCAAGAGACCACTAAAGCAGGATACAGTATCAACCGCTCGGCCCATTCATTATTTAGGTATCAGAGCACACTGTATATACCCATGGCAACCAAGCTGGATGTACGCCAATGTTTTTACAAAGCAAAGAGGAGAAATTTGTAATCACCGTTTTTTAAAGCATATATTATTCCCAGATGTCCCCTCTGGTCATGTAGCCTGTTTGTGTGACGTGTCGCCTGAGGATTGTGCCTGGTCTCCCTGCAGGCTATGTACATGTTCTACGCCCTGGCCTTGGTGTGTGATGACTACTTTGTGCCCTCCCTGGAGAAGCTCTGTGAGGTGAGGACAAGACAAATGGTGGATCCATGTGGGCTCCATGATGATACTGAGACTCAACTGCCTCATTTTTACTACAACTGTTTCTTAAAGACTCTCATCTCACCGCACTGAAATGCATTTCTTTCTTCATTTTTTTTTCTTCTTCCCTTCTTTTGATGATCTGTTTCTGGATATCTCTTTCTTCCTTCCTTTCTTTCCTTTTCTTGCTCTCTATCTCTCTCTATCTACCTCACTCATTCTCTCTGTTTTCCTCCCTCGTTCTCTCCTTCTCTCAGCGTCTGAATCTGAGCGAGGACGTGGCCGGAGCGACCTTCATGGCAGCAGGTAGTTCAGCTCCTGAACTCTTCACCTCTGTCATCGGTGAGACACACGCACACACATACACACACATGCACACATGCACACAGAGGAACAAACCGGCGCGCACACACATGCATACACACACAAACACAGACGCGTGCACACACACACCCGCGTGCGCAAACACCCGCATACACAAACAAACAGGCTCACAGGCGCACAAACACACAAAAACACACATATACACATGCACACAAACCACACGCAAACACACAAACACACACAAACACACGTGTGTGCGTGCACCATTCCCAGCAATCCTCTGGCTCGCCACAAGCTATCTAGTAATTGCTCCTTAAAATGATTGATGGGAACGATGAGTCTCCATCTAATAACCCCCGCTTACCGAGAGTTTTCGTGAAACTCAGTGATGCAGCATTTAATGTTCCAATTTAAAATAAAATATATGGTTTAACGGCTTTTAACCAATAACTTATACCATGAATCTATGCAAGAATGGTCATATTTTGTACTCTTTATGCAAAAAACCTAAACGGGGACAGTGTTCTCAAATAAGGCAGTACAGGTAAGCTGCGGGTTTGGGTATCAAACCGAGTATGTTTTTGGTCGCTGTCCTGCCTAGCTTAGCCTAGTTGAGAAAACCCCAAAAGAGCTTCAGTGGGAATGCAAACTACATTTACAGACTTTATTTTCCTCTTTGTCAGTGTAATTTATGTATAGGCGTTTGAGTCAAACTGCATATGATACTGATAGCTACTTGTGTTTGAGTCAGTTTATTTTAGAAGCCATTAGGATGGAGAATGTATTGAATCTCTTATCTCTCTGCCTTTCTGGTGTTATATTATAATAAACACGCTTATCTACTTGACAAACTAGAGGAAGTGGGACTGATTGGTTCATCATATTTTTCATTATGACACAAGACAAATCCTGCCCAATACCTCATTATTCATAACATGATCTATTCTAAACAATTCTTAATTAACATCTAAATAATATCATATTATACATAGATATTATCGATATCAAATCTCTCTCTGAATCTCAAACGACTTGGTCGGGTTCTCTGACGTTTCTGGTTCTTCCACTTCCACATCAATCTGAAGTAGACTGAACCGCACATGGAGGAGAAAGGGATTGTTGCCCGCAATTGTCTCCCGCCGGAGCCCCTCTGCAGCAGCGGGATAGCGGGCAGCGGGCAGCTCAACTATGGCTGAGATAACCCCCAATACGAGTCTCGTTGTGGAAATACCAGAGACGTCAGAGAACCCGACGTGTTATGCGCCATAACACCAACAGCAGAAGGGTTATCCAAATAACAAAGAAGGGTACAACGCTTGCGTTGAAGTGCATGTACTCACACACACACACACACACATGTGGCGCTCGCACTGTCGTACCTCATTGTCTCATGGCGGGCCAAATTCTCTGGGTGGGCAAAGCATGGACCTATTAAAGGGGCAAAGCCGAGAACGGGGAGGTAATATGTGGCGCCGATTTGGAATTTTCCCCGTATGTCATCATACGGGGAAAATTCCAAATCGGCGCGTCTGAGCTATGTTTTTTCAAAGGCAGAGCAGGATGCCTAGTGCTTGTTTTACACCTAACGCCATTTCTAGCTACTGGGGGACCATAGGCAGGCTAGGGAAACTAATATTAATGTTGGAAAACCTCATAAAGTGAAATTTTCATGCCATGGGACCTTTAAGTTCACATATCAATAGATTGGCTTTGGGAATGCATTCCATCAATAACTTCATCAACTTAGCCAGAAGCACATCAGATATAGGTGACATGGAGATTTAGAGATAGTATTTAATAACCAAAAAGCAATCACATACAACTGCAGTTGATAAGTGTAGCAAAACTAATTGGATAAAGATAAGATGATTATAAATATCCATGATCCACCTGCTTCTTCCAGGTATGAAAACAGATATTGGCTTGTCTTACCGTATCATTCTTTGAATATGATACATATTGTTGACAAATACACTTTAGCACACACACACACACACACACACACACACACACACACACACACACACACACACACACACACACACACACACACACACACACAGACACACAAACACACAAACACAGTCACGCACCAGTATCCTTAGCCACCAAGACATATTATGCTTAAACTAAAGCCATTAGTTATTTTAAAGGATTAAAAATGAAATATAGCTTAAAATAGATCACATATCCATGTGTTTGTGTAACATAAAACATTAAAAGAGGGTTTCAGTATTCTGTATCTGGCTAAAGTGACGCTATAACCTTAGCAGTGGTTATCGGTCATGACCAGCTGTCCTTTATGTCACAGATTCATAAGCCTACCACTATATTAAAATCCTCAAAATTCACACAAAATATCAGCCTCAATATGGACAGCTGTCCTTATGTCATGACATCACCATTAAAGTACTTTGGGGTTAGCTAAATGAAACATGACGGCTCTGTGGTAATGTAAGTGAGTTTGTGCGATTACTGCAAATATTAATTTCTTCTAACATAACTCAGATTATGCTATAACATGTGAATCCGATAGCAAAACGTTAACGTCACAGATAAGGTCAAATGAGTCAATTGAACAGGTTAAAATGGGTTAAACCACAAATTCGTTAAGACAGCAGTTCAGTTAGTGCTTTTTTTTTTTTTGATTGGGTACACTTTGAGGTCACTGGGTTAATAATGTGGTTGGCCTGCTCAATTGATTCTCAACATGGCTTCTTCTTGCATTTGGCCTGAAGGCGAACCGTCAGGCTCCACTATGTGCCAACAAGAGAGAGAACTCGTAATATATTCATATGGTAATATGTTATTTGTGAAAAAATCATGGCATTCAGCATCAGCTGCGATCCTGTGCATTCTTTACCCAAATCGCATCAATGGAGAGTGCAGTCCCGGTACAATGACCTCAACAAATAGCTAGCCTCGCCGTAGTCCTTTAATACTGTATACCTCTGCCAAGTAACTTGTATAGATATTCTTCTGTATTATCCATGTTACTATATTATTTTTCTTCTGTAGAATACGGAAATATTTACCCACCTTAAATGAACCACCTTAAATTTGCTTCCTTAGATTAACCAATTTAAATTCCCCTCCTTAATTCCGACTCCTGTGATCCACTTATTTCAGTTGTGGGTGTTCCCTCTTGATCTGATGTGGATCACCGTGTGTACAGGGGTGTTCATCACCAAGGGGGACGTTGGCGTAGGCACCATCGTGGGCTCAGCTGTCTTCAACATCCTCTGCATCATCGGCGTGTGTGGCATCTTCGCCGGACAGGTAGGCCAACAGTCTCTCTGTCTGTCCACCCTCTGCTCTTCCACTCCTAATTATAGGTTGCCCTCATCATCACAGATGGGTGGAATAATTCACTCGTCCTCTTGCTCTTTATCTATCTTGCTTTCTTTCTTTCTCTCTGTTTGGTCTCCCTTCTCGCATTCTCTTTCATTCTGTCTCTTTATTTACTTATTTTGTTCTCTCTTTATTTCAAAGAATTGCTCTGACTCTAATCCATCCAGTGACATATTTGTTCTCTCTCTCTCTCTCTCTCTCTCTCTCTCTCTCTCTCTCTCTCTCTCTCTCTCTCTCTCTCATACGCTATCTGCTCTCTGTTTGTATGTCTCTCTACCAGGTGGTGCGTCTGTCGCGGTGGCCTTTACTCAGAGACTCTACGTACTACACACTTTCCATCTCTGCCCTCATCGTGGTAAGCAGCTCTAACCATTTCACTGACGCACTCACAATAGGTTTTCATGTATTAGTTAACATTGTAATACTATTCATGCATCATACATATATAGGATTACTATATTTGGTACTTAGTGGCCGACAAGAGTGGGTTGGCAGTGTGTCAAAGGATTAAATATGGATACATTATCATTGCATTTAGTCCTTCAGCTTTTATACAAAGGCCCTTAAAGCTGAGGTTTTACAAAGGAAGCATGAAACCATAGCAACACCACAAGTAAATTGCGGTAAAATAAACCGATTCGAGTGCAGGAAGATAAAGTTGTATTTATTTTAAATATCTTCTCTATGAATCATAATCTGTTTCTTAATATCAGTGCAAGCTGTTTCAATCAGTTGGTTAACTATTTCCATCGTGTCCTTCTTGTTTTTTCCTGCAGTTCATATATGATGAAAAGGTTGTGTGGTAAGTCATTATCAGTAAATCCGTGGTATTTGTATTGATTTCATTGTTGTTTTTCCACCTGGAACAGAAAGCCACTCCCGCTGACTTAATGCTGTGCTTATAAAGACTGCAGCTGAAACGTGACCATGTCTGTTTCAGGTGGGAGGCTCTGACACTGATTCTGATGTATTTCGTCTACATATTGATAATGAAGTGAGTATGCCAAGCTGGATGAGGCACAGTTCTTTAATCACTCAACACTCGACACTTTACTCACTTTGATATTTTTCTTCATTCTGAAGCCCAGAGCAGAATGAATTTGTGAATTTTGGTTTCATATTTTTAGCACGACCCAAAGTAGGAGTGGAAACATAGTGATAAACGAAGCACAAAAGGCCCAAATGTACTCAAGCGGTTTTTCTTTGCTCTATTTCCTATAGAACTGAAGCCTGTTTTAGACGGGAGAATTCTACTTTATTCAAAAAAAATATATATTCTAAATTCCATTTTATTCCAAATTCTAATTCTAAACTATTCTGCGTCCGTCCCGACACGGCCATGTACTTTGAGCTACATTATTTTAAAACCAGTCCCGCTGACATTCCTCAGGTAGTCACGGGCAACAGCAACATAAGAGAGTCTGAGCGCTAAACGTAGACATGTGTTGATGCTGGGGGGTTGTGTCGCAGAATGAACTCCCACATCGTGCGCTTCCTGGAGAGGCGGAACAAGAGCTCCAACCTGAGGAACGGGGCGGCCAGCAACACGGAGCTGGAGGACAGCTGTGACGCCACCGCCGTGCTGCTGAAGAAAGGTAGAGAGACACAGAGGCAGAGGGAGAGAGAGGGAGAGAGAGGGAGGGAGAGAGAGAGAGAGAGAGAGAGAGAGAGAGAGGGAGAGAGAGAGAGAGAGAGAGAGAGAGAGAGAGAGAGAGAGAGAGAGAGAGAGAGAGAGAGAGAGAGAGAGAGAGAGAGAGAGAGAGAGAGAGAGAGAGAGAGATGTGTGGAGAGAGAGAGAGAGAGAGAGAGAGAGAGAGAGAGAGAGAGAGAGAGCGAGAGAGAGAGAGAGAGAGAGAGAGAGAGAGAGAGAGAGAGAGAGAGAGAGAGAGAGAGGTGGATAGAGTGAGAGGTGGATGGAGAGCCGGAGATTGATGGATGAATGGAGAGATAGATAGAGAGATAGACAGATGGTTTGATTGATTGAAAGAGGGAGAGATGGATGGAGAGCTAAAGATAGATTGTTTGATGGATGGGTGGATGGATAGATAAATAGATGGCAGATGGATAGATATAACCTTGTGGTCCATTATTGCCGTTATGTTTGTGTATCTGCATGTTTGTGTCCATATGTTCTGTGTGTGTGTGTTTGTTCATGCGTGTCTATGTGCGTGTGTGTACCTACCTTTCTGGTTTCTTTGCCTACCTGCCCCTGCCTGCCCCCCCCCCCCCCTGCCCTCCCCCCTCCTCCCACAGCCAACCACCACAGGAAGCAGTCAGTGCTGATGGTGGACGAGCTGCTGTGCGCCTACCCCCACCAGCTGTCCTTCTCCGAGGCGGGCATGCGCATCATGATCACCAGCCACTTCTCCCCGCGGACACGCCTCACCATGGCCTCCCGCATGCTCATCACCGAGGTGGGCTCCGGTCGCACGCTGCTACGCCGCGCTCATACCTAGTCATTTAGCCGCCACTTTTAGCCTCAAAGCGACTGGCGAGCTGGGCCCGGCCGCGATCAAAGCACGCAATCAAAGCAGTGCGGAGGAGCTGGGAAATATGGCTAGCGTGGTAGGAGCGGGTTTCTACAATAGCAGCTGGATCAGCTATAGGAAGCTGCACACAAGATGAGTCGATTATAGTTTTGCATCGGTGGAGGTGCGTATAGTGACATACGAGAAAGGCAAGGCAAGGGAAGGCAAGGCAACTTTATTTATGTAGCACTTTTCATACACGAGATAGACTCAAAGTGGTTCACATAGAAACATTGTCATAAAAGAAAAGAATAAAAGAAAATAGATAGGTAAGAGAAAACAACCGCAAAGAAAAAAAATAAATGCATTGTAGAAAGTGCACAATAAGATTAAGTAATCAAATAAAATACAAACGTTAGGGAAAATAAAGGCAAAGTAAAAAATTGAAAGTGCAATGAATTTAAGAATTAGCAGAAAGCTTACGGGAAAGATCATTTGATCAAGTATGTTCTGAATTCAACAGAGGTAGCACATCTCAACAAAGTTTGTTCCACACTACACATCAAAGGTCGAGTGTGCCCGAATGGAGCAGTGGATGTCAGTCCTGATACATGGAGCAGCACAGTTTACTGGGGAGGACAGTGGAGCTGTGGTTTCAGCAGGGCGGTGACCATGTGATTTACAACCAAATAAGGCATGAACCCTGGTGTTATACACAGTGCATGGAAATAAAACATACTGTTTGGATGATTCTTCTCTCCACACTTAGACTGTCTCTCCTTTGCAAACACAAACACACAACGTTAGCAAACCCATGTGCTGTTTCCACTGAAATTGAGTTTCCACTGACACATAATACAAAATCGCTAGCTTGAAATCTGCACTAGCAACCGACGCTATTCTGGTGGTCGCTTGGCAACCGATAACCATGTATGTGTATGTTTGCTGACGTTGGCTTTACCCTTGCTGTGCTTGTCCGCACATCACTCAAATCGGGCCGTCAAATCACCTCAGGGATTGGCTAAAGGCCCAATGTGGGCGTGAGGAGAGAAATACATTGGACCTGACTTGACGAAGAGTTGGGGTTGATTTTTTTAATTTTATCTCCTCCCAGCGGCAACGGCTCATCAACACGCGGACTTTCACCAACGGGGAGACGGACGCGGCGGGGAAAGCCGCAGGGAGGCGTGGCCAGGAGAACGGGGTGGGCGGAGCCAATGCCGAGAGATGCCCCGGCCGTCGTCGTGATGACCAGGAGGCCGGCAACGAGACTGAAAACGAAGACAATGAGAACAACGAGAACGACGAGGAGGAGGTGGTGGAGGCCGATGGAGAGGGGCCCTTCGTACCTTTCCAGTGTCCAGGTAATTGGACATGCAGAACTTTATTTTTTTGTTATTTATTCTGATTATTCTTCATGTTTTCCTATTCCAAGTGTAGTGCAAACATGTTATCAAAAAAAAACTTTTTAATAAAGACAAACTAACCAGGAGACTCACATCTGAGTCTGACTTTAGGCCCCCTGAGATCACTCATAGCATGATTATCTACTATAACCAGAAGGAATGGGAGTCCAATTAAATGATGGGGTGTTGTTTTTCTGCAATGACATTTGGCTGTTTGACTTTTGTAAATTCAAAGAAACCAGAAAGTTTGTTTGTGTGTGTGTGCGTGTGTGTGTGTGTGTGTGTGTGTGTGTGTGTGTGTGTGTGTGTGTGTGTGTGTGTGTGTTTCGTGTGTGTGTGTGTGTGTGTGTGTGTGTGTGTGTGTGTGTGTGTGTGTGTGTGTGTGTGTGTGTGTGTGTGTGTCCAGGCGGTGTGTGTAACAAGGTGAAGTGGCTGCTGGCCTGGCCCCTGTGCCTGATTCTGTACTTCACGGTCCCCAACTGCTCCACGCCGCGCTGGGAGAACTGGTTCATGCTGTCCTTCACCGCCTCCACCCTCTGGATCGCCTGCTACTCCTACGTCATGGTCTGGATGGTGAGCGCAGAGACACACCCCCACTGGGGGAGAGGGGGGGAGTCAGAGCGAGGGGAGGGGGGAAAGGGGGGAGAGAGGGAAGGGGAGAGGGAGTGCGAGAGGGGAGGGGAGAGGGAAGGGAGGCGTGAGGGGAGATGGAAGAGGGAAAGGGAGTGAGGGAGGGGAGGGGAGAGAGAGGGGTGGGGTGAGGGGAGATGGAAGAGGGAAAGGGAGTGAGGGAGGGGAGGGGAGAGAGAGGGGTGGGGTGAGGGGAGATGGAAGAGGGAAAGTGAGTGAGGGAGGGGAGGGGAGAGAGAGGGGTGGGGTGAGGGGAGATGGAAGAGGGAAAGTGAGTGAGGGAGGGGAGGGGAGAGAGAAGGGAGGGGTGAGGGGAGATGGAAGAGAGAAGGTGAGTGATAGAGGGGAGGGGAGAGAGAAGAGAGAGAGGCAGTAACAGAGGGGAGAGAAAAAAAAGGGAGAGGGAGGGGGAGTGAGAGAGGGTTGGGGGAGGGGGAAGAGAGGGAAAGGGAGAAAGGGGGGGAGTATAAGAATGTCAGAAACCGATCGATTGACATGCCATGAAACATAAAGAAACATTTGAACCCAAGCCCTATTTGAGATATATCTTATTTTATTGTTTGAATCTGGGCTTAATCGATGCACACCAAAACCATAACAGTGGATGTGTGTGTGTATCTCTATCTTCTCCTGCGGCGTACTGTCTGAGGCGGGGAGATGCACAGCCCTGTGTCAGGCTGGTTGTGCAAAGCCCCACAAAACGATCAATGAGTCCTAAGCTGTTGAATCGGTCCGTGAAATTAAACAAAAAATCCACAAAATGATCTTCCTAGTTGACATTTACAGAACCATGAAGTGATGAGTGATAACATTACCCACAATGCACTGTGTCTGTAATTCTGTCCCCGTGGAGATATATTGATGTGCAGAGATGCACATTCCATGGAAAAATCTAACTGCCATTGTGATATGGAGTTCATGTTATCAGATTTATTTATTTTTGTAGATAGTTTGAACTGTTGTAGATGTCCCTACGTTCAGATAAACAATGCTTTAGGAGTTAGCTGTATAATGCTGTAAAATCTGTGTCAGTTTAACAGGAAGACACTGCTAATACTGTTACTGTGATCTGTACATTTGATGACTGGGATTGGCTGCTAACACTGTTCTGTATGGCTGGTGACTGTGATTGCCCTATAACGATGTCCTGTGTGTTAGCCGGGGACTGTGATTGGTTAGAAACAATGTTCTGTGTGACAGGGGACTGTGATAAGCTCATAACGATGTCCTGTGTGTCAGGTGAGTGTGATGGTTAGAAACAATGTTGTATTTGTCAGGTGACTCTGATTGGCCAATTACAAAGTTCGGTTTGTCAGGTGACTTGGCTAATAATAATGTTCTGTGTCAGGTGACTTTGATTGGCTAATAACGATGTTCTGTGTCAGGTGACTGTGATTGGCTTCACGCTGGGTATCCCTGACGTCATCATGGGCATCACATTCCTGGCAGCGGGCACCAGTGTACCGGACTGCATGGCCAGCCTCATAGTGGCCAGACAAGGTGAGGGCTGCACACAGACTAATATATATATATATTAGAGCTGTCAAGCGATTCAAATAATTAATCGCGATTAATCACATTAATGTAATAGTTAACTCGCGATTAATCGTGAAAAAAATTATGTTCTAAATATCCCTTGATTTCATGCTGCTAGCCTTTTAGTGAGATCAGAGAGTGTTGAGAAGGACAGTAATAAAATATATTTGGTAAGATGGATATAAGAAGAGAGACCCGCAGTGAAATCAACCCGGTCCACTTGACACCAGGTAGGTGCCTGACAGTGGTAGGCCTACCGTAAAACTTCAATAGCCCAGGCTTTTATTTGTTTCAATCACTGAACTTTCGTACAAAACTCCTCAGCAAAGATGGGAAATACTATAACGTTTATTATTTAAACCAGTATGAATATTCCTACCATACGTAGGCCAATACACATTACCAGGCTATCGAATAACGCCTACACACACACACACACACACACACACACACACACACACACACACACACACACACACACACACACACACACACGCGCGCGCGCGGTGGCGGAGTGGTAATCGGGAGAGTCGGGAGAATTCCCGGTGGGCCGTTAACGTTTCGGGGCTGTCAGGCTGATTACTGCGGGATAACAATATTGCGTTTATATCGCCCCGTGCCCACTACCTCCGTCCGTTGACTGATCCCCATTGACTTTGAATGGGGACGGACGCGCAATGCATTGTGGATCCGTCCGTTCCGTTGGAGCCTTCGGCTCTGTCAAGAAGTTGAAAAATGTTCAACTTTTTCGGCAGCGACGGATCCGTCATCCAATCAGATCACGTATGCAAATGTAAGCACTGTGACGCGACTCGGGCTCTGACGATACTGGAAAGCGGGAAATCGGGTAATCTTGCCTCGCAACAAGCAGGAAGAAGCGGGAAGAACCCGGCGAAGCGATTTGATTGGCTGACGGATGCCTCTGCACAGACTACTCCCCCATCAGTCAGCCACGCCTTCCCACGTCCGTTGACTGACGGTGCAGTGGGCATGTAGCGTAAGAGTTCCTTGCAGCGCCGTCCGGCAGCCTGAGCTGTGCACCCGCAACCTCTCACTCACTCAACAGACGCAACACTCATAAACTATCAACGTCGCAACCAAGTAGATATTGTCTAGAGGGGAGTAACTGAGCGGCCCCTCCCAAAGTGGTACAGCCCAGGTGGGCCTTGAACTGTGATTGGTCAGAAAGACGTAACAGCTAATGACAACATTGAACTCTTGTGCAGGCTCGAACAGAGTGACACACAAACACACACACTTTTAAGGAGTTTTTCACCCGCTCCGTATCCTTGCTTGCCCCAACAAGTTTGTGCGGCGTGCTTGTTGTTTTGTTTCCGGTGTAGCTAGATCCGGTATGGTGTGTTCGTTTTTCTAACATGACTAGTTGCTGCTAGACAGCAGGTGAACAACTACAACGTTTGCTAAGCCAAAAGAGTGTTAATCGCGCGATAAAAAACATTAACGCTGTTAAAATTGGTTTGCGTAAACGCCGTTAATAATTTGTTAAACTGACAGCACTAATATATATATATGTAGAGACACATATATATATATACATATGTATATTTAACAATTATTCCCCACTATTCACGGAGCAGAATATATATATATATATATATATATATATATATATATATATATATATATATATATATATATATGTCTAGGTATGTATATACTGTATATATAGATACGCAGACACATTCAGAGACACACCACAAACACCACACCGGAAGAGCTCTATGGAAGCCAAATAAGGGGAACGAAAGCATCAGCCCAACAGCCTAAAAGGAGGTGGGGTGAGGACAGGAGGCCTGTCATCTCTGTGGTGTGAGCCCTCCCCCCCCTCCTCTGCTGTCTCTCTGCTGGGCCCCTAAAAAATGATGGAGAGAGCCAACCAGGTCTCTTCCTCCAGCCTTTCATCTGCTGTTTTGGTCTGCTTTTCATTCTTGATCCCCTCATCAAGTATTTAACATGGTGCTGTCTCGCTGTTTGTCTGTCCGTCTAAGTGGTTGTCTGTCTGGCTGTCTCACTGTCTGGCTGTCTGTCTGTCTAAGTGGTTGACTCTCTGGCTGTCCCACTGTCTGGTTGTCTGTCTGTCTAAGTGGTTGTCTTTCTGGCTGTCGGACTAAGTGGTTGTCTGTTTATCTGTCTGTCTGCCTCAGTGGTTGACTGTCTGGCTGGCTGTCTTTCTATCTCAGTGGTTGTCTCTCTGTCTGTCCCAGTTGTTGACTGTCTGTCTGTCTGTCTGTCTGTCTGTCTGTCTGTCTGTCTGTCTGTCTGTCTGTCTGTCTGTCTGTCTGTCTGTCTGTCTCAGTGGTTGACTGTCTTTCTGTCTGTCCCAGTGGTTGACTGTCTGTCTGTCTGCCTGTATGTATGTCTGGCTGCCTGTCTCAGTGGTTGACTGTCTGTCTGTCCGAAGTGTCTTAAGTGGTTCTCTGTCTGTCTAGCTGTCTGTCTAGGTGGGCTCTGGACAGACTCCAACAAGCATGTATTTATTTTTTTTGCTTTCATTTTTCATGACAATTGGACCGCCTCCTCCCTACTCTCCCTAACGCTTCCTCTCACTCCTGTTGCTGTCACTTTCACTCTGATCCGCTGCCTCCATCCTATTAACTAGTCAACTCCGCTTTCATTCTGGAGTTGTTTTGGGTATTTTTTTGTTCTTCCTAGTGTACATCTGTCTCCTTGTTTACCTGGTCGGCCGTTCAGTCCCCTCCTCTCTCTTGTCCCTCTTGCTGCCTCACACTTCTCTCAAGACTGTCGGTTTTCCTTGGTGTCTGACATGGTCTCTCTCTCTCTCCCTCTCTCTGTGTTTCTCTCTATCGCTCTGTCTTTCTGTGTACATATCTCTCTCTCTCTCTCTCTCTCTCTCTCTCTCTCTCTCTCTCTCTCTCTCTCTCTCTCTCTCTCTCTCTCTCTCTCCCTCTGTACCTGGCGCTCTCTCTGGGTCCAGGTATGGGAGACATGGCCGTGTCCAACTCCATCGGCAGTAATGTGTTTGACATTCTGGTCGGGCTCGGCCTCCCCTGGGCTCTGAAGACACTGGCCATCAACTACGGTTCATCCGTAAGTCTGACACACAAAATCACACAAATGCAAAAACACACCCACACACACATTTAAAAACACACACAAACACACACATACCCACACACAAACACATACAACTCTCCAGTCCGTTTTAGCCCAAAGTACCTTCAGATTCCTGTGATTCTGAATCTGAGGTTAGTCTATTGCAGTTTTGACTCAACGACAGCCTCAGGGAAATCCATGCGGATGCTTTGATGTCAATTTAAGTACAAATTATTACAAATAAATAAACACCATTAATATTCTTATCCTGTGGTCCAGCGCTGCTCTTAATAGGAGTTGAAAATCTGAAAGTGAAGATAGTGCAATCATGTAGCTACACATACGTGCTGCAACTGATGCTCAGACTGCTAATGCTTTGATTAGATGTGCAGGCTTGCGTTTCTCTAAGTAAGAAAGGGAAGATCAGTTCAGTATAAACAAACTAAATGGTGAAGTTCCATTCAATTGTATTTGTATAGCCCTTAAACCCAGTTACAGTCTCAAAGGGCTTAACAGGCCTTATATTTACGACCCCCCTAGCCCTAGCCCCCCAAAGGGCCAGACAAAACGTCCTTAATCAGCAAGGAAGAAACCATGA